>NW_004797548.1:263257-265893 GCF_000002075.1 Aplysia californica | reverse complement strand
CTCTCTTTTTTCCATATATACTTACTACTGGACACGTACATTGTATTTCCCCAACCACTGGTTTCTTTCTCAGCTAAAATGATAAATAAATCTATAACTAGATCTATATTATACAAGATGCACTACGGTAGAACAGTATGTTGATTTAATTCAAATTGTTAACCCCCCTGAGCAGAAATTTTAATTTTCTCAACCAATATTGATGACTTTTTTCGCATTATTGTCAATTTCTTAAATTTTTTAAAGGTTTTTACTTTCTATAAACTAATTCACTGTATAGAGCCTGAAAAGAGCTTTAATTTGGTATATAATGCAGCCTTGTAGCACAATTTGTTGATTTTAATTTTATATGATTTTTTCCCCTGTCGGCAGACGTTATAATTTTCACTCAATAAAGGCAGGTTTTTGGGCATTATGGCCCTGTTATGGAGTGTTGTGAGAGGTTTTAGTAAACAATTTTCATTTGGCCTCGTAGAGCTTGCATTGAGCTTTAATTTGATGTGTGATTTAGCCCTGTGGCTTAATTTGTTCACTTGTTGTGATGCTTTTTGCCCGAGGATGTACCACCTAATTTTTTTCCAAGGGGTGTTTTTTGCACCGAAGCCCACTTCAGAGGAGTCCAGAAAAGTTATATCGTCAGAGAGGTCTGAAAAAAATTCAGCTAAATTTATGCATGTATCTGTAATGATTGTGTGCTTTTCACTAATGGGGAGGCAGTTTTGACTAATTTGGAAGAGGTTTAAATTGGGTTCTGAGCTCATAATGACCTATTTTGGATTTTTTTTTCACTTTTTGAAGGCCTATTTCTTGGAAACCAGTCATTCTAACATGCTTTGATTAGGAGATATCAATATATTTGTGTTGACAGCTCTGGGAAAAACAAAGTTTTCATTGATTTTATCATGCACTTTGTATTTTAGTTTTAGAACACCTCAAAACATGGGTGAAAGTCGCAATTGAAAAGGTTTCGTTAAAAAATAAAACTTTGAAATACCATATCCCGATTGTTTATTGGTGGATTTTGATCATTCTTTTTTTATGTTCTTGTTTTATTGAGTAGATTTAAACCATAGCGGTTTAAACATCCATATTGTTCCCAAAAAAGTTTGCTTGTGGTACCCATTTAACCTTTGACCTTTGCTATCTAAACGGTCAGAGAACGTATCCTGATTGTGTATCACGCGCGGGGTGGGATGAACGCGGTGGTATGAATGTGGCAGGGCAGTGGTACGCACAGGCAGTGTGTAGGCCTAGTGTGCTGTATCGTGAAGGGCCGTTTAAATTAAGTTTTCATTTCCTATTCGACCACAAAACAAAAACAAGCAAGCGAACAAAAACTAGAGTCTACCATGGCGGGTAAAAATAACAGTGCACACTTTTGCAGGACCGCTATAGGATAGTATAGGCCTACATGTATTTACAAACAAAGGGAAACAGTACTCGAAATTTTCTGCTTGAAAATCTCTGGATTATGTCTACTTCGCACTCAAGCACACTTCGGCATTGAGCACGCTTAAGCTTTCTCTCGATGACCGTGCTTAAAGCCGGCATGGACTGTTTATATACTCTTTCTTACTAATAAAATAAGGGGAAAAATGAGACTCATGTCAATGACAAAAGCGCCTTAATTACAAATAAAACAAGTTACAGTGGAATTCTGATAAGATAAAGTCAACACCCCGGACAGAAAAACGTGTTGGCTTTGAGCAAGGTTGACTTTATCTTTATCTAGGTGTTGCAAGCCCATTTTTAAAACCCTTTACACCACAAATGTGTTGATATATCCATTGTGCCCAGAAAGCCATGGAAACTGCTTTTTAAATTATTAAAATCGGATGGAAAATAAATTTTTATGACCCTTCAAAGGTTGGTGGTACTTAGAAAAATTTTCCGACTTTCTGACTTTACTCCGCAGGTCATACTTTCAAGGACAGTTACACCTGAACAATTCAAACTATTAGTATTTGGACACTTGTTTTGTGAAGAGTATAACATTGTTAGAGAGTACGATAAATCCCAGACAAATAGATAAAATGGAAGAAACATAAAAGACGAGCACATTTGAGAAAAAACAATTTTAAAAATTTTTAATGTAATTTTATTCCAGAAACCCAATTTCGGGTACCGGTGAAAGGAAAACGAATGACATGAAGATAACTAAAAACTCGTGCAAATCAAAAGAATAATCGTAGACATGGTATCAAATTTTTTCAGAGTCTAAAAAAAGCAAGTACATGTATTTACAAACTTACGAGGATATAAAATACAAAGACGTGCAATTTTCGCCCTTAAAAAAAAGTTTGAAAGATTCTGACCGAAATCACATTTTTTACCGTAAAGAGAGATATAATTGAGATAGAAAGTTGAAACTGGTTATCGCTGGTGGAGTGATGAAACCTCGTAACCCTCAATTTTTTCGAAATTCGTTTTTTTTTGGCTTAATGTCTTCTCCCAGTCCTTCCTCACAATGTGTCAAAAGCACTAGGTTAAATTAGTAAGAGAAAGTATGAAAAAAAATTAATAAAAAAACCTCGTATGTTTGCCCCCATGATATCCTGGCGTGATGAAACCTCGCAACCCTCATCCAGTGCGCCGATCTGCTTTTGCGTGGTTTCATCACTCCCGGTTTGAAAGAG
>NW_004797548.1:257567-263123 GCF_000002075.1 Aplysia californica | reverse complement strand
CATTCATTCATCCTTACATTCATTCATTCTTTTATTCATTCACTTTATTTCAGTCAGTTCAGAAGTTCAAATATGGTCATAAGTGAAGTACTTACATTGTGTAAATATATTAAAAATCCATTCATTAGGACGACTAACGTGCTGGTAATCAAGATGTTCTCATCGAGCACAAACATAGTTAACATTTAAGTTAAGTACTGTTAAGGCAAGTCACACCTTGAAATGACAGGTGAGGGTAGTCCTTACTAAGACTAGGTGACAGATCTGTGCACTCTCCTGATGTCAACAGGCCATTCTGTTTATCAAAGAGAGGGTAAGGTTTCGCATCTTCTTAGACTATTTTTAGTTTTAGTACAGGTTTTACGGCGCCCGCAACTGCATACGGTCATACGAGCGCCAAGGGTTGAATGTCAACAGAGAAGTCCTTACAGGGAATCAGACTTAAGCCCCATTTAGACGTACAGTTCGCTGATCGACAAACCGTAGGATATCGAGAGGATGGCCGGTATCCTGTCAATTTCACGTGGAAACTCTCGATACCAAGGGTTATCCGTCCAACCGCCAGATATTTGCCGGCCGGCGAACCGAAGGAGTGACGACGGGGGAGCGGCCTTTAATGTTACCCCAGGCGTAGTTGAAAATACATTCCAAAAATTTCCAAAATATTCATCAAATCAAAAAAATAATAAGATTTTCGTGATCAGCGACCCAAAATTAGTCAACTGTACGCGGGGAACGCAATTTAATACCGGATTACCAAGTTAAATTATGTTTGCGTGTTTGCTTTTGCATTACCATTCGCCCGCCCCTTCACTTTCAAAAGTGAAGGCAAAAAAGTGTACCTCGTGGTGTGTGTGTACCGGGGTAGTGTACTGCCGAGATGTGATGGAGTCAGCTGAAGGCTACACACCATTGTTTCATATAGACAATGCTGTTTATTTATTTGTTTTTGTCTACACGCTACCAGTTTTACTATTGCACAGGTCTTCTACTAGAAGTTCTAGCCTAGTTCTAGTACAATGTCCGTGTGGAATAACAAGGAAACTGGGTGTCTTTTCGATAGTTCCCACCCCGCTTATTTGGACCTAGAGATCTAGATCTAGATTTAGATCAGAAGTTATGTTTGATGCGCGGCGAGCGAGAGATATCAAACCTAACGCAAAACATCAAATTATGGTAAAGTGCCCCCCCCCCCCCTTTGAACCCCCCCCCACATTCTTATTAGATTTCTAGCTGTCCCCCTGAAACACTCTTGGGACCAAAACCGGCGAATAGTAATTGAAAGGGGGCGGGGGGGGGGGGGGGGGGCTACTGAAAAAGTAAACTATTCTACAGTTCATCGAACGAACATTATCGAACGTTGCCAGTATTGTGGAAATAGAATATTTGTGTGTGTAGGTACTTCTTTCTAATAGCCATTCTTTGGCCCAGATGGTCCTGTTTCTAGATTTGTTTTTGGATTTGAGAACAAAAAATGCTGCCAAATTATCCATGTAGCTTGCTTCAGCTATTGTTGACGTTTTTGACCTAGATCTAGCTACAACAGTCCAAGGACGAATTTAAAAAAACTGTACGTCTAAACGGAACTTCTCTCGTCGACGCGCTTTTCCCTTTCGTCAACCCGCAGCCACCTCCCGAATCGTCAGCCACCCCCCAACCTTTGACACGGGTCAAACGTCCATCTATTTATAGGTAGTTAAATTACCGGAACATGTATTAGACGAAGTGATTAGCAATGATAGTGATAGTCGGAATAGAGAGATTGTTTTGGTCTCTCTTTACTCATCTGCACCACACGAATTTAATTGATGTTTTTCCCTGGACTCTGCCTTTACTAAAGTCTCGAATCTAGATCTAGTTGTAATCTAGTTTTACAGGTTGCAGATTTAATAAATTGCCGACAGAGAGAGAGAGAGAAGGGGGAGGAGTAGATCTTGCGAGAACTTTCGGGCAAAACAAAATGGCGACCCGCGTAGTTCGGCTCGATTCGAAAAGTGAAAGAGCCATAGCATCTTTGTAGACGATCAAATTAGCTTAGTTTTGTGCTATAACTTAATTTTTTTCTTTGCTTTTGTTAATTTGATCATCCACACCGATTGAAAGTATTTCGAAATTAGGAAAAACAGGTCTTGTTTCACACTGGGTGAGAATAGCCAACGCTGGCAAGTCTCATCCGGGGTGAGAGGTCAATCGTAGGCCTAGGGTTTTTATTCTCACCCCGAGTGAGGATAGCCACTTTCTTACTTAAATGATTAGATATCTAGGTGATTAAACTTGATCTTTTATTGACAATATGTTAGGTTTGCTAACTTCTTAGACTTTGTGTTAAACAACACTTTTAACAAAACGAATCCTTACAAGCCTAGTCTTGGCCTTTATTGTGATCTCGAAGGTTTAAAAGTAGAAGTAGAAGAGTCTATTACTAGAGTCTAGAGTCTAAAGTCTAGATCTAGTCCAATTTATTTAATCTCTTGAAAGTACTGGATAACAGAAATCTGCAACCTGCCACTAGATTACAACTCTAGATCTAGATCTATAGACATCTAGATTCGAGATTTTAGTAAAGGCAGAGTCCAGGGGAAAACTTCAAGAAATTCTCGTGGTGATGAGTAAAGAGAGACCAAAACAATCTCAATAAATAATATATCGCGACTATCACGGCACATCACTTCACCTATACATGTTCCGGTAACTACCTATAAATAGATAGAAGTTTGACCCGTGTCGAAGGTTGGGAGTGGCTGACGATTCGAGAGGTGGCTGCGGGTTGACGAAAGGGAAAAGCGCCTCGTCGACACACTTTCAGTTTACCGATGACACAGATCGAGTTCGAGCGTCCGTCGGTTAAACTGCCAGTTTGTCGATCAGCGAACTGTACGTCTAAAGGGGCCTTTACTCTGCTCGCCTCTCTAGCTTCAGCAGTACAAAGTCTGCTTTGACTATCAAGGCACCCCGGAAATAGCGGGTCACAAGAGTGTGACAAACATACAGAAGAAGTAGAGGAAAATGACGATAGTAAGGATAAGAACAGAAAAAGCAGCAGTTCCCTGTTGTAGTTCAGGCACAGTTATGAGCATGACATTGTTAGATCAGTCCATTTACAATTCTACTGTGCACTAGAACGAGAAATATCTTTCCCCCCCCCCCCCCCCCCCTTTGGTAATGGCCTAAAGACATTTCCGTCAGTGGCACCGCCGCGGGGGAGTCTCAGACTATGAATCCGCTGTGTAGCGGAATCCTCCAGTTGTGGTTGAGACCGAATAGTACTGAACTTAACCATGGTCTTGATGACTTTGAAGTCTTTAGAGGACATTGTGACAAATTTGTGCCTCAACAACACAAGTAATACGGACATTTCCGAATCTGTATTGGATATCTCTTTCTAACTGTGCTCATCACCTACATCTTTATACCCTACAAGGGCTGGTTTGTATGTATGTATGTATGTATAGTATAAGGTTTTACGGCGCTCGCAACTGCTAAGGTCATATATGAGCGCGTGAAACACAAGCTGTTCACTTTTGCAAAAGTTCACTTCACGACTGGTTAACTAATTTAAAATGCTAAAAAGTTAAAATATTTAAATTAGGTGTAAATACATTTGTGATTTAAAACAATTCTTTTAAGTAACAATAAATTTTTTTAATAATATCAAATTCACTCTACAACTCGCCATAAAGGCCAATAACCTTTACAAAATTTAAAATTCTGCTGGGAACAACGACGGAGAAAATATCCTGCAATTTCTTGCATTTATAATATTTCCTTCGGATCTCTCCAAAGTCTAGACATTCTGTTAAAATGTGTCTAATGGTAAAATCTGTGTCGCATCCGACACAGAACGGCTTCTCATCTCCCTGTAGGAGGTATTTGTGGGTCAGGGCCGTGTGTCCGATGCGCAATCGAGTAAAAATGACTTCGTCTCTTCTGGAGAGGTCCGAAGGATTAGGGCTGGTTTGGAAATCACTGAGCAGACCACGTTCCATGAACTGACCCCACCCACCATGTCGCAGTCCTTTCCAGGGCTGTTCCTGATATGTGGAGATAAGGATATATCAGCTTCATCCCTCACTGAGTCTGCACCAACACCGGTATCGCCTGGAATCATACCCCAAACCATAATGACGTTTCACAAGGCAGCTGTAAGTCAGATGCTGAATTACATTGTATCTATCTGTCATAAATTGGGCCGTCCTGCTCAGTTCATCTGTCGGCTCGTATAGCTTCTCTTGTAGCGTCAGTGGGGTTGGCCCTAGGCCTTTTCAATTACTTTTCGTAGCCTAGGTAGTTTGACGGCAGTGGTTTCCTGCTTTTTGTTTGTTTGTTGTTATTGGGTTTTTTTGGTTTAGTATGGGGTTTTACGGCGCTCGCAACTGCATATGATTGCGCGAAACACAAGTGAGTTTTTTTTTTTATATACGTAATTCACAGCACGGCTGTGTACGGTTATTTGATCTTAAACGTTAAAATAAAAAAAAATTTGGTGTAGAGATAATAATTTCAGAATATAACAACTTTCATAAATAATTTCTAATTTAGTATATTCAATTTTGTTCTATACTACAATTTTCCATAAAGGCCAATGGCCTTCATAAAATCAAAAAAATTATGTTGGGACCAACGACGGAAATTTAAAGTATTTCCTTCGGATCTCTCCAAAATCTAGACATTCGGTTAAAATGTGTCTAATGGTAAAATCTGTGTCGCATCCGACACAGAACGGCTTTCTGTTGGAGGTATTTGTGTGTCAGGGCCACTCCGATGCGCAATCGAGTAAAAATGACTTCGTCTCTTCTGGAGAGGTCCGACGGATTTCGCGGTTCCAGTTTGGGTTTTATTATAATAAATAGAGTTTTGTTTTTCTTTTGTTTCTTCCAGTGGCTCTCCCACAGACTGGAGGAGCACTCTTTGACTTTATTTTTAAAGTCAGTCTGTGGGAGAGTGTTCGTCGTTGATCCCAACAGAAGGGATGAGGATTTCTTCGCCAGGTCGTCTACCTGCTCGTTTCCTCGAATGCCCACATGGCTAGGCATCCATGCGAACATGATATTTTTTCCTGTTTCAGATAGGGTGTGAATTTTCTGTTGTAGTTGTAGCCTAACTATTTTGGGCTGTAGGAGTGTGTAGTTTGTGAGTGAGGTGATGCAAGACAAAGAGTCAGAAAGGATAAGGAAAGATTTGTTAGGATAATTTTGTACGGAGTCCAGTGCCATGCACAGAATTCTACACTTAGTGTAGAATTCTGTGGTGCCATGTCAATGGCAGTGGCCTCCGCAGAGAAAATGGAGGCTACAGGGTGGAGTCTCCTCTGGTGTGTACTGTTGGAAGATAGGGCTGCGGCGCCCACATTATCGTCTTTTTTGGAGCCATCCGTGAAAATGAGCTCCGCACCGGGGTATCTTACTACTAATGGAGCTAAGGCCAAATTTTGTGAACAGTATATATTCTCAGAAACTACGGATTGAAAAAATATATGAAACGTTGCCAGTACCCATAACTTGAAACGTAGTGTTGCACTATTGTATTTTCATTAAGATCAAATGTGTAAGAAGAAAG
>NW_004797548.1:241937-254437 GCF_000002075.1 Aplysia californica | reverse complement strand
TAGTCAAGCCTGGACCGGACAAGGGAGAAGGTGTTTTGAATCCCCGCCCCACTCCGCATGCGATAGAATTTTCAAAGCGTTTAACGCTTTCTGGCACCTCACACGAAGGTCTTTGATGTGTGGTATGAATGTGAGTTTTTTTGGTCGAATATAAGGCCGAGGAAACGAGCTTGGTCCTGGACGGGAATCCTTTCCCCGTATAGTGTCAAATCCGGTTGCAGCACACGTCTGCCTGTTTCGCAGAAGTGTACTGCAACCGTCTTTGACGTGGAGAACTTGAAACCGTTATTGTTTGCCCACTTTTCGAGTTTGTACAGCTGCGTTTGCAGCTGCCTTTCCATAGATCTCAGATGAGGATTTTTCGAACGTCAGCATATCAAAAAGTCGTCAACGTACAACGAGCTGTCTAAGCTGTTTTGGAGAATTTTTACGATGGAATCTATTTTGATTTCAAATAGGTGAGGAGAAAGGATGCTCCCCTGGGGGACTCCTTCCTCCTGTTGATGGGGTTTTTAGTTAGTCAGTAGTATAGGGTTTTACGGCGCTCGCAACTGCATAAGGTCATATGAGCGAGCGAAACACAAGATGGTTGCATTCGTAACAGTTCACTGGACGGTTGGTCAACTATTAGACTTTAAAATGCTACAAATTTTGTGTAAATATATTTGTGAACGGTTCTTCAGGAAGTTGCCAATGAAGGCAGGGAGGTGACCGCGTATGCCGTGGGCGTGCAGGTCTCTTAAAATGCCGTACTTCCAGGTTGTGTCGAAGGCTTTTTCTTGGTCGAAGAAGATGGCGATCATGTGGCCTCCTTCAGCGAACGTCTCGCGTATTAAGGTCTCCAGGTGGACCAGGTGATCCAGATTAGATCGAGTTTTCCTGAATCCGCACTGGATACCGCTCAACGAGCCCGTCGTTTCGAGAAACCACATGAGTCGCCTGTGAAGCATTTTTTCAATGAGTTTGCACAGACAGCTCGTTGGTGCTATTGGTCCGTAATTGGATGGGTGTGTGAGGTCTTTGTTTGGTTTGGGTATTGAAATGACAGAGGCGAGACGCCAAGACTCTGGAAAGGAGTGCGACCGCCACATGTCGTTGTAGGCCTATATGTTTAGTAGTAGTAGGAGTGTAAGTGTTTCTGAGGGTAAGTGTCTAATGATCTGGCTGTGGATGTCATCATTCTGTCCCGGGGCTGTGTTGCCCAGGATGTACAATGTTAGTTCGTCTATTGTGAAATCTGTGTTGTTTGAGTGGAAGTTCAGGTTTGTTGTTCTCTGTCAGTTTTGAGGTTTTGAAAAGTGGTGTTGTAGTTTGCTTGGGATGAGTTTTTGGCGAGGGATGTAGCTATTGTGTTTGCGATGTCTACTTGTGTTTCAGCTGTGGTTCCATCCGGCCTCTAGACGTGCCGAAAGGTGTATGTGCGTCTACTTTCTAAGAACTTTTTAGCAATTTTGAAAACTTGATTGAGTGGTGTCCGGCTGTTGATTTTGGAGATGTATTTTTTTTATGATTGTCGTTTGCTCTCCCTGAGGCATCTACGTGCCAAAGCTCGAGCCTTTAAATAATTAATCTTGTTTTCTGTGGTGGTGTTGTTGACAGCCTTTCGATACGCCGCCTTCTCTTTCTTTACTGCATTCTCACATTCCTCAGGGAACCAGATCTTGTTCCTCCGGGGTTTTGTTTTGGTTTTTGGTATGTGTTTGTGGCATATTTCTAAAAGATTTTCGTGGAATTTATTGTAGTTGAGGTCGAAAGTGGGGTTCTGAATCTGGGAACATTGATTGGCAAACCCGTTCCAGTCTGCTCTTTTGAAGTTGAAGCGTTCTGGGATCGGGACGTTTTGGAGGCTATTGTTTTTTAGAAGAATTAGGAAATGGTCCGTACCGTCATCCAGCACAGACCACTCAAGATCTGGGACCAGGTCAGGGGTACAAAAGGTGAGGTCAAGGGATGAAGTGCCATAAGTGGCTCTGTTTCTGTAAGTTGGAGACCTATCATTTAAGAGATACATGTTATTTTGAAATAAAAATTATTTTTCCTTTTGGGTAGATTTGTCTCCCCAAAGGGGGCTGTGGGCATTGAAATCACCTAGCAAAATACAGTTGAGTCCACTTATAACGAGTCCTGAAGTAACGAGAATTTTTTAAAAATAAAGACATGATTCTAAAACCCCGTTTTTCCCTTCTTTATCTTTGTAAATAAAATACTGCTATAGCGCATTCGGATAAACGCGCGAGTCGGTTATAGCGGAATATTGCTGCTGCTGTGCGCACCGCATAGGCCATTTATACATGATGAAAACCTCGCCAGTTGAGAAACTTGTTGGTGATCAAACGAAACAAAGAATGCGAGAGCCCACGTGTGCCAACGATGAAGGCCGGAGCGAATGAGTGAGGAGGGTGTGACACGCGCAGACAAGCCGTTGTGAAGCAGAACGCATTGCCTGAAGTGATAGGCCAGCCTAGTCTAGATTATCTAGGCCTATCATGCCTCTCACTTCTCCGATGCGGGGATGAAGAGATCACAGTGCCGTGATGGATCATGGAGCAAATGTGTGGCGTGCGCAACCAGACGCGAGAACGCACCACAGGGTGTGGTGGGGTGGGGGCTAGGCTATACGTTCTTACTACATGCCACACAGCCTAGACGGTCAGAGAGAACGTATAGCACACAGCCGACTACAAGCCCTCAGGAGATAGGGGCCTACTGTCCAGGCCCACAGGTAGCAGATGCCCCCCTCTCTTATCTTGCTGCCTCGCAAAGTACTGGCCAACGTGTGCTCGTTTGGTATCGGGTATCCGATTACACTTAATTGCATTACCGCTCACGGCGACACCTCTTGTTTGTCTGTAGTTTAAGAGACTGGTATCGACACCCTTTAATTAAGAAGTAATCAAAGAGACCACCCATTTGCCTTACACGGCGCTAAGTTCGTTTTGTGTGTTGTGTGTTGTTGTGTTGTTACCACCTTCAGCATTTTGTGTGCGTTGTTTTCTGAATATCTGCTCCTTTTTTCTGGATTATTTTCACCCGTGTATAACTTGGAGTACTTGTACATTATTCTGTCGATGATTGTTATCTTGCACTTTTGTTTTATCTAAACAAAATATCAGTGGTGCTTTATTTCATTGTGGGATTAAGTAGCTGGTGGAACTAGCACCGTTTATTTCAACATCTGCTGTTCATCAAAATGGCGAGGAGTCCGAGGAGCCAGACAGGATAGATACTTTGAAAAGCGGTGATAACGGTAAATATAATTTGAACCAACACAATTAACGTACATACATGATCTCGTTATCTTATTCAGCAATGCAGTGTGTATATCAGGACTTATTGTACATGTGATTTTCTGTTGTTTCGCGTATTTTCTTTTCTATTACAACACGATGCAGTACAAATTCTGCTGTGAAAGATGAAAACAGTAGATAAGAATATGAGTTCTTAGAATGAAAGTAATTTGAACTAGGCTACACTTTACTTGTAAACATGGAAAGAAATGTTCTGTGTACGATAATTGTAGATCTGGAGAGAAATCAGCCTGGTGATCAGAAGGTGACAGTCTACAAATTTCCGAAATACATCGAGAAAGCAAAGCTTGGGTGGCGAGTTTGCCTAATTCCAAATAATTGGAAGTAGAGGGTGTCACTGATGTTATAGCTGTACCTTGCATTGGCCTGAAAATGTACAAAATAGAACATACAACCTGGAAGAGGCCATCGTCCAGCAATACCTCCAACACTTTTCCAAGTGTCGAAATCGTATGTTACGTGTTATCCCGAAGTAAGCCTCAACCAACTACAAATTAATGTCGTGCTGTGGGCATTGATGAAATAAACGCCTTTAACAAAATTTAAAGCCGATGCGTTTGATGATCAGTTCATATCGATACTCCGGAAACGTGGAATTTGCATCCGATGACGAACTGTCCTGTATCATTTTCTTTGGTAAAGAAAGAGTTGGTGCTATTCCAAAAGTTTCAGTCTATTTTCAAGTTATTAGTTCCTCTACTGGTGTTTTCATCTCTTTTGAATCATACAGATCACTCCAAAGAGTCTAGATCTACCTCCCTTTACTGAAATCAATAAGTCGAGAGAGTAAACTCACAGAATTTTTCTTCGTTTTGTTAGGTCAGAAGAAAAGAATGACAGGAAATTTGAATCGTTTTTTTTTAGTTTAGATAAGTTGAACTCCCCAAGAAATGGGCGACTGTGATATAGTCTTATTGGTGTATGTTTCCAGTGGAATATGTGTTATTTTCTAATTTCCTATATGTATGTATATATAATTTTAGATTTATATATTTATATATATATATATATATATATATATATATATATATTGACTGTTTCTACACAAGTGTTCGTGGCATGAGCTTGCAAGATTGTAAAGCCTTGCTTGATCAACACTTCAAATATTGTTCTATTTATGTTTACCGCTTAATAAACTTAAATAAACACGCAACATAGTTACTGCAATGCTTTCCTTTGCACTTGTACGACTGCTTGCCTCTCTCTCCATTCATCTCCGCTATTAGACGTTCTCTTACTATGATTTAAGTGTTGATATTTTTCCTGTTAAAGCATTAATACATATTTCCAATGTCCTTTCCAAAGTAACAATTGCGTTAAAGAAATAATACACCGTAAATGCCGTAATTTTGGACAGTTGTTTAATCAAGCACACGACGTGATGCTCTCTCACCCTCTCACTTCTGCACTGCACGTTGTCTGCCCTGGGCCTCTATCTCCCCGTGACCTACTTCCGATGAGGCGGCCTGATCTCTCTGACCGTCTAGACTGAGAAAGCCTAGGGTGGGGGACAACACAGCGGGCGAGTTAGCCTAGAGAACTTTCTTTTTGATAGCCAACGCCGAGCGGTCAACACCGCTAACGCTAGACAACGAAACCTGATTCAATGTTTGATCAAGTAAGACCTAGAGGTCATGTTAAACAGAGCCATCATTAGAGGAGATAACAAAAAGAAATAAACAGAACAACAAACTCATAGATTAGGCCTACTTTATTATTTCCTATGAATTTATTACTGGATCCCTTACAACGAAAATCCTGCTATAACGGACATTTCATACCGGTCCCCTCCCTCTCGTTATAATAGGATTCCACTGTAAAGGGTTTTGGAAGCTGAGCCTTTATGTTATTTAGTTGGGTTATTTTGAGGGGGTAATTTGGTGGGATATAAATTGAGCAGATCGTGATCCCGTACGGCAATAGCCTGGAGGGACGTCTTAAGATGTACTTGTCTGTGGAGTGTGTTGTTGTATTGTAGGTGTAGATGGTGGTACCACCGGAAGCAATCTGGTTCTCCGTGTGAATGTGATGATACGCAGTAAATCCTCCTAAGTCTACGGTTGAAGCCGGGGCGAATTTTGTTTCTTGAATACAGGCCACACGTGAGCACAGTGTGGCCTGTAAGTGTTGCAATTCTGCCTTTTTAATCTTGTTCTTTGGAGCATAAAGGCTCCGGCTCCGAATTAACACTTTGACTCCCCTTTGTGAGGGAGGCAGAGTGTTTTCTAGGTTGCCGTCCTGGATTGGACGGCGGTCTAGTGGGGGATTTGGAGGAGTGACGGACTCCGACCTTCCCAGGGACATGCCGGGGAGGGGGGTCGGAACTGTCCTCCTCCATAGGCAGGGGTTTGTCTGCTGGAGGGGTAGGGGGAGGTGGAGAGACGAAGGGGGCTGGGAAGGGGGGAGGGGGCTGGGAGGAGGGGAGAGGGCCCACCTCACACTCTATCAGAGGGATGGGCTGTGAGGTGGAAGAAGGAGAAAAGTGATAGAAGAGGGGTGAGGGGGAGAAGAGGGAGGCGGAGGAAGAACTCGAAAACTACACTGTAAGAGGCCAACTTCTAGATAACATCCGTGCCATTTATGAGAACAGCATAAGTACAGTAAGAAAGTCAGAGGGACTCACAGAATGGTTCGAGATAACATCCGGAGTAAGACAAGGTAGTGTCCTATCACCACTACTATTTATCATATATATGGATAGAATTACAAAAGAGGCCAACACAGAACCAGACGCCCTAAATGAATTACTCTTCGCTGATGACCAAAGCCTGGCACACAACGATGAACGAAGTCTCAAACACCACACCACCAGATTAAACGAAGAATGTAACAACTACGACATGAAGATCAAAATCAACAAAACAGAGACAATGAAAGTAAGCAGAAAGCCAAAACCACTCAGGATACACACCAACAACAACAGTCTCAGACAGGTCCATGAATTTAAGTACCTCGGAAGTATATTCACAGAGGATGGCGACTGAACAGAGAAATTGAAACACGAGTACAAAAGGCCAATAATGTTAGTTACCAGCTTACCCCACTACTGAAACGTCCTAACATTAACATCCCCTTGACAACAAAACTCAAAATAATCAATACCATATTCATCCCAACACTCACCTATCAATACCAAACATGGACCACGAACAAGACATTAGAGCAAAGAATTACAACATGTGAAAGGCGATGCCTTAGAAAAGCAGTAAACAATACCAGGCGAGACAAAATTAGAAACTCTGTAATCCGAGAAATGGTGGGCACAAATGATGCCAAGCATCACATCTAACACCAAAGAATCAAATGGTTCGGACATCTCCTACGGTTACCAACACACCATCCAGAATAACGTGCCTACATCCAAAAATTCGATGGCAACAAGGCGACAGAGAAAGTCTGGGATAGATGGAGTCAGGAAAACATTAACCACCCACTGCATCCCCCTGACCCAAGCTCTCCGGCTGGCGACAGAGAGACGTCTCTTTCTTCCCGCAACACCCAAAAGGTATAAGCGGCGGATAAAAGTAAAAAATAAAGATTCAGTTCTGATAGGTTTGAATGTGTACACGCGCACACACACACACACACACACATATATATCAAATATATATATATATATTACAGTAAGAATAAGAACACGTACCTAGTGAATACGGTTTTTCTTTAATTAATATATCATCGCTGTAGTTAATGCTGATCCAATCTCTAAGCTTTGCATTTCTTTTGAAAAGTGTGCTTGTTAGCTCTTGCATTTTCATACGAATAAGCCAGCTTATGGTTAGTTTACTGTGTTTATGAACGAACGCAATGCACAAACAATGACCAATGTATTACTGCAAGCTTCACCAGGACTACATTTTTCAACACTACAACTACTAGTATCTCATAGCCCACAAGAAGTTCATCAAGGATCACTGAACTCATTTTAGATTTTAGACAATAACGCAAAGAGCCCCAAGCACTATTAGTATGAGGTTTTGAGATATCATACGATGCTTTCACTTTACTCGCTGTGTGACAAATATAAATACAAAATGCAAACACATATCCAAAATTATTGCAACACACTAGTCCCCCCCCCCCCCCTCTCTCTCTCTCTCTCTCTCTCTCTCTCTCTCTCTCTCTCTCTCTCTCTCTCTCTCTCTCTCTCTCTTCCCCCCCTCTCTCTCCCCTCTCCTTTTCTTTCTTTCTCTCTCTCTTTTTCACTATTTCCTTTTCTATCCCTTTCTTTCTCACTCTTTTTATCCATCACTCCTTACAAAACAATGAAACAATATAGGAACTGTAAGGTAAAACACGGGGAATAAACGTGAAATAAAATGTAAAATGTGATTATGAGAGTGAAAACTACTTCTAAGATCGTACCACACATTAGCCTGCATCTTCAAAGAGAGGAACTCGGATTACTTGCTTTGTGGGCTACACAAAAATCAAGAGGGTTCAGAAACAGAACTAAATCTCGTCAAATACAAAAGCGAATCACATGGTTCAGTCAGTGAAAGGAGTGATGGATAAAAAGAGTCAAACGGCTGTCGAATTGAAAGAAGAAACAGCGGTGATCGTAAAATACTGTTGGAGGTTACATGTCGCGCGGCATGATTCTGCAACGGAGTATTGACGTCATTTTTATTTATTTTTAGAAACGGGGATTCGTTTTGTCAAAGACAACCCAAAATTTGCTAGACGACGAGTCCTCCGTTCTGCACCTGGTTGTTCAACTGCCAAAAATACACAGATCTTGATCGTCCAGGTCGTTTAGGGATTTGAAAGAAGAGGAGCTTGGAAGAATAACGATACTAAACATGATAGGGTCATACGGGGGAATACGGTTGTTGTCACGGTCAAATAAAGGGCTAATCTGAAGAAAACACGCCAACTTTTGACTAAGGATGCCCTCTGGAAAAAGCCTATAAATGAGAATTCTTGACTTTTTTTAATAATGAAACATCAAGCGTTATCGATTCTTTAGATATTCAGGTACCCAAAAATGGAGAAAGTTAAAAATCGATTTTTTGACCCAAACATCGGGTTTTGCAGACCCGTGACATGCCGTGGGGTTATGTACACGATACGAGGAATTTTCTAGGGGTTTGACTTTCTTCCAATTTTTAAAGGTGATAAAGGCTGATTATAGACTAACTAGAAGAATCATGACGGAATTTGTCAAGTTTTATGAAAAAGTTGGTCTCTGTGGCGGCCATCTTGGATTTTTGGCCATGTTGCGGAGGAAATCGTTTTCCACAGAAAATATTAAAATTCAAATCTCAAACTTTACACGCATATTAACAAACAAATTATCTGTGATCGTAGGCTTTGATTTTTTTATTATCATTAAAAACAACAAAAATATTGATATATCACTGGACCAGCACCGGAAAAAACGAGTATGACGTGAAAAAAATCAGGAATATTTTAAAAAGTAATCACTATTTCACAAAATCCCCGCCTATGATCACAGAACTTTCTATACAGCTCCTGTGTGCCAAATTTCAAACATGTAGCTCTGATAGTTTCAGAAAAACGATTTCCTCCGCGCAGTCACCAGAGCTGTTAAAGTACTTTTAAAAAAGTACTTAAGTACAAATTTAAGTACAATCTAAAAAATGTACTTAAGTACAGTAAAAGTACTTTCCTATAAAATGTACTTGAGTACAAGTACTTTTTAAAAAAGTACTTATGAGTACATTTTGAGTACTTTCTGCTAATATGCTAAAACACTTCAGCGCTTATGCAAAACATCATATTTTATAACTTATCCAGTATATTTGACAAATTAGGCTCTTTATTACTAAAAATGTAAACAGTATACAAAGCATTTGAATATACAATGTACCCACTGAACGGTGGAAATGGTCCGTGGAGTTGAACAAAAAATAACCCAAACGAACAGACGCAACTAGTGGGTAAGTGATATTTTGAATAGAACTTGTTTGAGCAAGACAATGTGATCAAATGTAAGTCAGTCCTAGAGGTCGGAAAGTTCTACAGAAAGAGTATCCAAATTGAAAAATGTAGATAGAAAGTTGCTCTTAAGAAAACGTAAAATTGATGAAAATGACCCGCATAGAAATGGAAAAGTGCATTGAATTCTTCATTAACAAATCCTCAAGGAATCAATGTAGCCTTAAGCAAAAACCACCCAAAAGAGTTAAAAAGAAATTTAGGCAGCCTAAAAATTATTAGATACGCATTGAGAACACAGTTTCAGTTTCAATTGATTATAGTGGTCTGACAGATTTTGCTCACACTGTGTAGTCTACGGCGCCAACGCCAAACCAAAAGACAATAGTTTCCTAGAGTCTAGTAAGTGTAGTGTAATCAAAGATTCTCTACTGCAGTAGTCTCCGCCTAAGATCCCAGTGCTCGGAAGCACGGAAAATATGGGATCTTAGCTAGGCTTTCTCAGACTGAGAAAGCCTAGGATCTTAGCCAACGAAGCCAAGGAAGAATCTACAGTGACCCATGAACTGACGTGACCCCTGGGTGGATTTATGACATATGGCAAGCAAAGAGTGGTCGACCTTGATGACCAATCACAGTGGCAAATAATATTATATATATACACACTTATTAGCCTATCGTGAGTCTTGAGATCTTTATCTATGTTTATCCAGTTGCCCCTCCCCTTTACCTGTCCAACAATTTTAGCTTTCCATCTCTGATTGAGTCCCCCCCCCCCCCCCCCCAACTTCCTTTGTCATTACGCACCATTACGATGTGACCACACTAATTAAAATTCAGGTTGTCTCGCAAATTCGGGAAAAACTGCTTTCAATGGTCAGGGATAAGTTCACAGTTTGATGTGATCCCGCCTGGAGCGAACTTGTAGGCCCTACCCACCCAGGGTGTGATGTAAGTTTAGGTGGTGAGGTCAGATGCGAGTGCGATGTTTGGGGAAAAGAAACGCATCGGTCAGTTCACACCTCGGTGTGTGATCCCGTCTGGAGCAAACACTGTACCGTTTCAGGAGTTTTACAACGCCTGTGATCACGTTCACGATAGTGGCTGATCTTTGAGGCGACGGGCCGTTCTTTGATCTCAACTTTTAACTCTTGGCGGTTGATCGGGTTTTTGCTCCGTAAATTATGATCAGAAATGTCTGCACTTACCCTTTCATTAAGCCACCAAAGTACTCAAAATGTACTTAAAAAGTACTCAAAAGTACTTTTATAAAAAGTATCGGAGTACAGTAAAAGTACTGGTTTCAAAAATGTACCGGAGTACAGTAAAAGTACCGAAAATTGTAACGTAAGTACAAGTACCGGAGTACTTGTACTCCGTTACTACCAGCTCTGGCAGTCACCATAGTGAAAAAGTACTTTTTGAGAAAAACGCAAAAAAAGATTGGAAAACGTCAAAGTTTAAAAATCTATTGCCTTGAACGCTATAAATAGGATATTTTTAAAACGTTGGCACATTTTTCTGATGGAACTTATCAGGCTATTGATGGTTCATTTTCTTCAGAAGTTAGCATTCCAAAACAAGCTCTCATGACTACCTTCATTAATCTTTAGTCCCTTCCCTTGACCAGTTATGTACAAATCAGAGGAATCATTTAGTGACATTCCGAGAAAACGTCAACACACAGTGCGTGCGTGCGTGTGTATGTACATTAATTGGTTATGTCTGTGTATGTATGTATGTGTGTGTATATGCGCGCGTGTGTGTGTGTGTGTGTGTGTGTGTGTGTGTGTGTGTGTATATATTCGCACACTCACGTTATGTGGACATGCCCCGTTATGTAGACGTCCACATAATGTTTTAAGGTCACCATCGCATTTCCCGCCTAAAATTACATCATGTGTTAAAATATTTTTGAATTTGGTTCCGGTCCGAATAACGCTGTTATTTCGTTATTTCTATACACAACGCTATACACACTTCGAGTGTGTTCAGAATTTTTGGTGTCCACATAACGACAGTAGCTTTCTGATTTGTGTATCGCCGGGTGTGTGTGTGAGACGGCACGTGGCGGATCCATCTAGGAATTGGAATCCTGAAGCCTGCGCTGCTGTACATCATGGAGCAACGCTCTGCTGTTAGTTTAATAAGAGTTTTACGGTGCTCGCAACTTCTTAAGGCCACATGCACACACGAAACACAAGTTGATTGCATTCACAGCAGCCCACTGCACAGCTTTATTTTACTTTTAAAGTAAAGGAAAACATCTCATGGTTTAAAAAAATCTTATTTTAAAAAGATTAGAAAATAAAAACAGCAGTTTACATTTTAAAACAAAAAGTATCTACATTTTAGAATACAGGCTAATGACTTTTATAGATTTGAGAATTCTATTTGGATCAACGACGGAGAAAAGACCTATTAATTTTGAGCATTTAAAATTTTTACTTCGGGTCTCTCCAAAGTCGGACATTCTAAAGTGTCTAATGGTGAAGTCTGTATCGCATCTGACACAGAGCGGTTTCTCATCTCAACGCAGGAGATATCCATTGGTCACGGAAGCATATATCTAAATACGTAAACGAGTAAAAACTTCTTCGTCTCTTCTGGAAAGGCCAGAAGATTTTCGTGGGTCCAGTTTGGACACTGTGAAGCTTGTTGTTAGTTGTTTACTTTAGTTTTCATCCCACGCACAGCCTGGAGATGTAGTGAAGGAAGTAATTCTCAACGGCAAAAGTTTTAGATTGTCTAACAGCAGCAAGAAAATGGACATCCAGGTAAAAACCAGAGGCTTGAGACAGTACGCAGCTTCAAATACCTACGTGCAATAGTGACAGACCAAGGATCAAAACCAGAAATACTCTCCAGAATAGGGCAAACTTCAGCAGCAATGACCAAGTTAACAACCATTTGGAAAGACAGAAATACCACCATCAGATCAAAGATCAGACTCATTCGTTCCCTGGTCATGTCAGTATTTTTGTATGCATGTGAATCCTGGACCTTGAATGCAGACCTTGAAAGAAGGACCAAAAGCTGTGGAGATGAGGTACTTCCGAAAAGTCCTTAGTATCGCATAAAAAGATCACATCACAAATGATGAAGTTGAAGAACGCTCAAAAATACAATTGGACCATACCCTGACCTTCTCACTTTGGTCAGGAAATGCAAACTGCAATGGCATAAACACATCACCCGTTCATCGGGCTTTGCCAAAGATGATCTTGCAAAGCAGCGTCCAGGGAAAAAGGAGCAGAGACAGACCGAAGGAGAGTTGGGAGGACAAAATCA
>NW_004797548.1:238360-240876 GCF_000002075.1 Aplysia californica | reverse complement strand
CATTTTTAAAAAAGATTTGGAGCACAAAGGCCCCGTCTTCTCTGAGCTCTGACTCCTCCTTGTGGAGGAGGAAGAGGGTTTGCGCGGCTGCCGCCCTTGATTAGGCAGCATCCAACCGGGAGACTTGGGGAGGGAGTTACGGCTTCCTTCCTTCCCGGATCGGAGGTGTCATCCTCCTAAGGGAGGGGGTATCTGATGGAGGGGTAGGGGTAGGTAGGGCAGACGAAGGGAGTTGGAAAGAAGGGGGAGGGGCTGGATGAGGGGGAGGGGGCACCTCACACACCATCAGAGGGGTGGGGCGTGGGGAGAGAGAAGAAGAGGGGACGGAGGAAGAGTCCACCTCGTCCTCCCCTAGAACTCTGAAACAGTTGGCTTGTGGCGCCTCGACGGTGGTTACTACAGGGGTAGGAGAGACCTTCTTAGCTTTTATTGCAGTTTTGCCTGTTGACCACGGGCTCTTTGAGGTTGGCAGTAGAAGTACTGGCCGATCTCGAGACTGGCCGGACTGGACTGCCTTTGGGTTTAACCGACCAGGGACCGGGATCATAACTGTCGGGTAGACAGTCTTTCGAGCCTTCTGAAATGAGCAGCCATTTCGGGCTTTGTACTCTTGGATGGTGCGTTCTTGGAACCAAGTGTTGGCCGTGGCAATTGTGAGAAAAAGAAAGGACTAGCCTGTCATACCTTTTCAGGATGCCCGGTCTTGCCACGACGAGTACACACGTCTGCGTGTCGGCATCACGACTGGCTACGGCCAAACTTCTGGCACTTGAAGCTGCGCAGATGGTTTTGCACTTAGGGTTGCATGTCCAGGACCAAGTATGCTGCCCAAACAGTAGCTGGTGGGCAGCATGAATCGAAAGTCAAAACAATTGTGTTCCTTTCAAGGGCGGTCTCGCCCCGCCGAAGAGTCATCTGGCGGGCTTCGACCACACCCTCACAATAATAGCCACATTTTTTTTCTAAAGAGCAGCCTTTCACCTCATGACTGCGGACGATGCTCTTCAAGCAGTTGAACTTCTTGTGTCTCCAAGATTCACAGGAATACCATGGAACGTCGTGAGATCCAGGGGTAAAGGTTATTTCTGTTTCTTATGCAAGGAGTACACCCGAAGACAGTTTTTGGACGTTGGCGGGGATGTATCGCAGTGTCTGTGTTAAATCATCTCCTGTCAAGAAAAGGGTTCGATTTGTGATCTTCTTCTGTGCATCAAAATTGCGGATGGTCAAGTACGGCTGCTCCGGAAGCTCCCTATTAGGAGGGAGAGAGCAGCCGTAAAGGTCGGTTTTCCTGGTTGTCTGCTCGGCTCGGTGGCTACACCCGCTTCTACGAGCCGAAACTTTTTAGTATCGTTGGGGACTGGGGATGGGTCAGAATGTTTTTGGGGATTCAACGTGTGTTGGAATGCTTTTCAACTCCGGGGCTCCCCGCCCACCACTGAGTGAAACAGGGGAAACATTGCTCGGATGACCAGAGCTGAGCCAGGGCTACTCCGGAGTCAAGATTGACCCAAGGATAAATTGGAGGGGCTTCAGCTCCCAACCGACTGAGTGGCATAGGCCGTCCCACCCTCCCGTCTAAGAGGAAAAAGTGGGCCAAAGGGGTGTGTTGGCGAGGGACAGTCCACAGACTGATCTCACTTCAACTGCCAGGTACCCGGTTTCCACAGGTTGCAACCCCACGGTCAACGAGGTGACCATTCTGTGGGATGGACGACCTCTAGTTTTGCTGCACACGGGGTAAGCGGTGGAAGAAATAATAGAAGAAGGGGAAGGAGAAAGAAGGATGGAGAAAAGGAAAATGCACCAAAGAAGATGTTGCACATGGATCCCAGGGACAGTGGGTCTATTTATATATCCCCAACCCATGGGTGAATTAATAAACATTATAGGCACCCAAAGCCCTTAAAAACCATTTGTGCTCTGGAAGTCTCAATAATGGACCATTTGTGTACCTTTGTGCAAAAGGTCAGGAGGTCGTAAAGTCCACATAATGCAATGTCCCACTAACGTTAGTAAAAAAACATACTGGACTAAAAATTAAGTTAGCTTCTTCAAATTTGGTGGACAATGATGTTTTTGTATAGTGGACTTACACTGCAAATTTTGATTGATTTCACCCATAACTTTGGATGATATGAGGTGTCCACATAATGTAGGTCTGGGGCAATGTCCACATAATGACCTCAAAACACGTATGTGTGTGTGTGTGTGTGTGTGTGTGTGTGTGTGTGTGTGTGTGTGAGAGAGAGAGAGAGAGAGAGAGAGAGAGAGAGAGAGAGAGAGAGAGAGAGAGAGAATGAGAGAGAGAGAGAGAGAGAGAGAGAGAGAGAGAGAGAGAGAGAGAGAGAGAGAGAGAGAGAGAGAGAGAGAGTAAAGCGTATCCCAATTATGACGGAATTCAAACGAGTGCTCACATTTTATAAGCCGTACACAGCACAGTACATCAATTTAGCAAAATGAGGACTATACTTGTGTGTTAAGGTTTTACGAAGTCATAGAAGAGAGCCCCACTA
>NW_004797548.1:233636-235912 GCF_000002075.1 Aplysia californica | reverse complement strand
ACGCACGCACGCACACGCACACACACACACACACACATACACACATACACACACACACACACACACGCACACGCAAACACACACAAATAGATAAACATGGGCGATAAGGATCATGGATTTGGTTTCAGAATATTTGTAAATCATTTGCACTGTTTTTCGAAACATCCCTCCCAGCACTTTACGTCCGGTCAAATACGTAAAAAAAAACGTCATTAGCTCATTCGCTACGCCAAACCGTGGGGGACGGCGCGGCTAAAGGGCTATCAGTACGCTAAGCCGCCCGCGGCGGCTCGAGAACCGATATTCAATTTTAGCTTTGATTCTATTCCAATCCACATATCCATGTTAAAATAAAGGTCATAATATAATGTTGACTTCCGGGTCAAGCGCTTCCACCGAAAATCGGAAGTTTTGATTCATTTTTGAAACACGATTTCGAAGTTTATATGCCACTTTGTATAATCGCGATGCTCAAAATATAGCCCAGACACCAGTCGTACTACTTTTACACATAATCGCCTCTTACAGGAACCAAAGTTGAAAAATACACAAATAAACATTACAGAATATTCTACAAATCATACTGAAAATTTCGGTGCTTAATATGTTAATATTTATTTGAATTTGTGGCCCAAAAAACTTTGAACTGAGCACTAGTCATCATCTCATTTCGCCTTCCCGAAAATAATTCGTCCACAAGCCGAAAATAATACGTAGCGAATGAGTTAAGACCCTCATGGCGGCTGCCTTCTCAGCGCCAGTCACTCGCAGAAATGCTCAGCCGAAGTTATATGTTCACAACCTAGGCCCTAAGTTCAGAACATCACGCTGTAGATTCAAACCAGGACCATTGACATCATAGCCCAGCGAGACACAAACCGAGCAAACAGTGAACCCTTAACTGTGTATGATTAATCGGGTGTTTTACAGAAAAGAGACAAAAATAATGGATTGCTGTTGAATCTTCATTATCAAGTGCCAGATCTGCAGCAGACATCGGTGATCATGGTTCTCCATTCATTCCTTTGCTTTGATGCTCTAAAACGTTACAGTACCCATATATTTCCCCGTAACCCATTTGTTTAGGTTCTCTACGTAGTTTTCTCTAGGCTAACCACTGCCTAGTTTACCTTCAATTTTACCAGTGAGAGATAGATGTTCAAAACCTTTATGTCGATTCAGGTGTCCCAAAAACAGCATTTTATTGTCTTTTCCTTATTGTTTTTAACGATGAGCGTCCCACGTGGGCTTCATCAAATACTACCTCATTTGATTTCTTTTCCGTCCACGATTTTCTCAGCAGTCTCCCAAGAAACCACATTTCTGTTGCTTCCATTTTATTTTCCATGTCTTTAGTGATTGTCCAGCATTCACAACTAGAGGAGTTGACCATACATAGCATTTCAGAACATTACTGATGAAACACAGTAATTTGTGGTACTGGCGCCTGTGGTGTGACTGGCAAGAACCTCGATGTCACACACAAGATACGCGAGTTTTACTGTCGTAAGAAATTTTATTGAGTGTCTCCGGTTTTCTACTAAAACTTTTGTATCCCTCTCAGCCTGGGTTAGCCATGGCAGGTAGGGAGGGTCTAGAGAGCCTGCCTCCTAAAAACCTGAACATGGATTCCTGATGGAAGGCCGTAACATTTCTACAATGACGTAACGCCGGCAAACATTTTATTACTTGTACAGTTTTGTACTTGCGTTACGTATCTTTTCTTAATTTTTTCACTACTTAGAATTTGAATTTTGACAATACATTTCTTGAGTTCACACAACTGATACATACCACAGATAAAGAAACTGCAATTCTTTTTCTTATGTGGTTTTGTACTTCTGAACAGCTTACCGATAACATTTTTTGACACTTCGTTATCTTAAAATTACTAGATCTAAGTTCCATCTGATATTTTGGACAATTTGAGTTACTAATACCATGAGGTCAGAAACCAAACGTTATATCTTCTCTATCATAGAACTGCCTTCGAAAAAGCCTGACATGGTGTGAAACTCCAAATTTATTAACGTTAAATTTCTCAAAGCATATCACTGACCAGACATAACTTTGTTATTCTAAGGTAGCGAGTTGAATAGAGCAGTGGCTGCTCTTTTTTTTTTCAAAGAAAAAACGTACCCCGTAGCTGTTGCAAGCCTCTACATTTTTAAATTATCTCCAAGGATTTAAAAAAGTATGGATATACTTAATCACTGAGAGTTTTTATCTATCTATCTATCTATCTATCTATCGATCTATCTATCTATCTATCTATC
>NW_004797548.1:229096-231840 GCF_000002075.1 Aplysia californica | reverse complement strand
ATAATAATAGTAATATTATTAATAATAATAGTAATAATAATAATAATTGCATTTTTATACGGCCAAGACACGCTCCACAGCATACTTTATTCGCTTTACAACTATAATCCTAGAATTTCGCGCGCTCATATGACCCTAGCAGTTGCGAGCGCCGTAAAACCCTATACTACTTCTAAACCCTAGAACACACAGAAACATTCTCGGCTTCCCAGGAAGCATACAAGCTCAAACAGTAACAAAGTTACAAGATTTTTCGCTGACTCTAGCCGGGTACTGGGTACCCATTTCCACCTGGGTGAAGTGAGGAAAATTCGTATAAAATGTCTTTATACCATCTTTATACTATTCCAAATATCTTCTGTAAAACAAAATTATATACAGACAACTCAGTTTCAGTACTTGCAACAGAAACACGTCATAATATACGTGCTCAAAATTGGAGGTATTTCTTGAAAGAATATGAAGAAAAGAAGGTAGAGATGTAAGGATTCTATTGGCACAATTTAGATCAGCAAGGAGGAGGGATGTCTCAGTCCTGCCTCTTGGAAAGGCGAACCCATCTTGAGACAAAAGCAGCGTCCAAGAGCAGGCGGGTGGTTACTTCAGAATTATAAAGTTCTATCTGACATTTTTGGCCGTTTTCATTTACTTAGACCATGAGGTCAGAAACCAAATTAGATATAATTTCTGCAATAGCAAAATCGTAAGACTATTTGAAGTCGTTATCTAGATATTCAAAGAATTACATTTGAAAAAGTTTAACATATTGCGAAACTCAATTTTTTTTAATGTGAAATTTCACAAAACTAGGTCTTGAGAACATAGAACTTTTAAATTCTGGGATAGCGAGGTGTATATTAACTTTCCCTGGCGGGTGGTAGGTGGGTGGTCTGGTTTGGTTTGCTCTTTCATTCCTATAAAAAATATATTGTCCCTATCTCTCCTACTTTTTTGTGCTCGTTATTCTTTTGTAACACTTCTAATCTTCAGCGCTTATTTGACCACATAGTGTTCCAAGTGCGGGAAAACTCTTTCTTAACCTAAACTGACTTTCCCACTTTGAATTTGAAATCCAGACTTCTGCGCTCCACGACTCAAAACCTGATAACTAAACGACAGACGCCATTAACAAATCTAAACACATATAAACACCATTTAGTTTATTTTTAAAAACTTTTAATGCAATTCTTTACAAACCCAATCGACGTAATTTAGATCATTAGGAGGCGGGCTTTAGCCTTGTCTATCAAGGTCAACCCAGGAGGAAAGGGGTACAACAAATGTGAGGCAGCGTGGTGGAATCAGGCTCTCGTCAATAAATTCAAAGTGAAGAAACTTGCATTTTTCCACAGGTTTGTGAATTTTTTTCAAATTTTTGTTTTTTGGCTCAACATCTTTCATGCCCATTAAAGAACTCATTTCTGTATGGACTTTTCTGAAAAACGTTGATTAAAGGCACAAAAAAAAGTAAATTTTCAGTTACCACGGACTCTAAAGCTAAGTATATAACAACTCTTTGGCAGCCATTTTCTCACTAATTTTACCTCTGAAAACAGGTGACCCCCACATCATTCATTCGAAAATATCTCGACTTGTATTAAAGATAAATGGATATTTTTGTCATCCTAATAAACACAAGTGAACCAGCTTTATGATGATAACAATAACTCTACATGCTCAAAATTGACGAGAGCCCGATTCCACCACGCTGCCTCACATATACATCTCCAAGCATTGAGACTAAGATATTTCATAAAAATCCTTTGGTCACAGGAATGGAACTCGGGTTTTCTACTTGCGATGGTGGAGAGCTTAACCTCTACACCACCGACGTCAGTCCTCATTTTCTGGTCCTCGTTTCACACAGCAACCTGTGACTGACCTGTAGTTAACGAGCCAGTGACCCTACACCTCCAGTAGCTTTATTGCTTCTCTACCTTAGAATTACAACGTTCTATCTACTCAGTACCTAGTTTTGAGAAACTTAACGTCAAAATTTTCCGAGTTTCACAACATGCCAAGCCTTTTCGAAAGCAATTCTTTGAATATGTCGATAACGACTCCGAATAATCTTACGATTTTGATGGAGCAGATAGAACTTTTGGTTTCAGACCTCGTAGTCTTAATGACTCAAAACAGTCAAAAATGTCAGATAGGACTGTACTTCTAACGTAGCGACCTGGCATTGCTTGCTACTTTCGTGTGCCTGAATGCACATAAGGTAGGACTCAGTGAAGGGTAAAGGGCGTGGCTTAGGAGGCATTGGGAGAGGGGGGGGGTGGGAGGAGAAAGGCGTATTTGAAGGGAGGATACAGAGGGAGAGAGTAGGGGCAGAGAAAGAGGGCGATAGAGAGGGGGCAGAAGGGAGTAGACATACACACACACATAGAGAGAGAGAGAGAGAGAGAGAGAGAGAGAGAGAGAGAGAAGAGATACAAACACACAGATAGACAAAGAGAGAGAGAGAGAGATAGAGAGAGAGGGAGGGAGAGAGACAGACAGACAGACAGACAGACAGACAGACAGACAGACAGATACAGAGAGAGACAGAGAGAAACAAGAGACAGAGATAGAGAGAGAGAGAAGGTGAGCTGGTAGGGGGGGTGGTTGAAGCGAAAGAGGGGAGGAGAGGGACATAGAGAGATACAAGATAGATAGATAGATAGATAGATAGATAGATAGATAGATAGATAGATAGATAGATAGATAGATAGATAGATAGATAGATAGATAGATAGATGAAT
>NW_004797548.1:224279-225631 GCF_000002075.1 Aplysia californica | reverse complement strand
CATTCTATCAAACTGTCAAAGCAACAAAGCAAATCTACGTTTTTGAGTAGACGCAAATTTAGACTAACTCGCATTAGTAATGTCAATTTAAAATTTAAAAAAGAAACAACCTGAAAATGACATTGAACCAGTACTAAAACAACAACAGACATTCTCACGAGTCTTGTCACCTTCTGTCGGGGTTTGTTAATTCTGTGGGAGAGATGTACCTCCTGAGGATATGTCTCTACGTCCTACCGACACCCTCTGACATCTGGAAGCACATGGCTTAGAGGTCCTGACATTTTTGGCCAGCCCTGTATGCCCTGTTAGGTGAAAAGTAGGTCGTTTGTTTGTGGCCAGTCTTTATTTTAACCTTTCCGACCTTTTGCAGGCTTCAACTGGATTGAAAAGTAGGAGAAGAAGGAAAAATACAATACTTTGGTCATATAAAACGTCACCAGACCATTATGGAGGACAAACTCATTATCAAGATATGGGGCAAAAAGGGCCATAGGTGGCCAAAGAGTGATATGGACCGATAACATCAAGGCATGGACTGGCCTGATTATGACTGAGTGTATAACAACAGTTTCTACCCTAGAATAATGAAGTTATATCTGTTCAGTACCTAGTTTTGAGGAATTTGATGTCAAAGATTTTGAGTTTCAACATGTTTTAAGCTTTTTCGAATGTAATTCTTTGAATATCTTAAAAACGACTCCAAATAATCTTACAATTTTGATAGAGCAGAAAGGATATCTGGTTTCTGACCTTGTGGTCTTCATAACTTCAAACAGCCAAAAATGTCAGACAAGAAAGACGTTGTAATTCTGAGAGAGCACTGCCAGAGACCGTAAACTTTGGTGGTGGGTCATTGCACGCCAACCTCTGAGCCAGAGATGAAAGCTCCAGGTACCCAGGTACTTTTGTGCCAGAGTGTCGCAGTGTGCACGCACATGATGAATCAGATTGGAAATTACGGTTTCAAAGAGAACGCAAAATCTGTAATTGTTGAAGATTTACGTCCTCATTGACACAATTTGTGTCACTTATTGTTAGGCAGTGGTAAAATTAGCGTGAAAATGGCGCAACGTTTTATGATTTCAAAAGCTTGAGTGTATAGGAAAACTGAAAATGTAGGGGGTTCTGTGTCTTTGACCAGCGTTTCTTAGTAAAATACACCCACGACTTAAATGTGAGTTCTTTAAGGGGACATATAGGTGCAAATCCGAAAAAAATCTTCGATGGAACTGAACCAACTAGGAAATTCGTGTAAAGTGATTACCCAGAGGCACAACGTCGGACGAAACTGAGGCTCGAACCCCTGCACCTGCAATCTCACAATTATGAGTCCAGTAGCCTAACAACTA
>NW_004797548.1:222194-223736 GCF_000002075.1 Aplysia californica | reverse complement strand
TTCTCTCTCTCTCTCTCTCTCTCTCTCTCTCTCTCAATATGTATATATAGAGAGAGAGTGTAAAAAAAATATATTTGTATATATATCTTGGAAAATGTTATACTCTCAGCCCAGTTAATACTGTGTTGGGTTATCGCGCATATTGCTCGTGTTCAAATCGCTAACGTGAAATTCTTGGTTATCTGACAAATTTTTTAAACTCTCCGTGTTTTACGGTTTTACAGCACTTGTTTCACAAATGGTCGAAGATTCTAGTTGTTACTACAAGAGAGTAACTGACAAAGAAGAAGGAGGAGAGATAAGGACGATAAATGTTTGACAGGAAAGAGGGAGCAAACCACACCAGACCACTTGCGAACAATTCTCACCTCATGGAAACTCGTGTTACAGTAGGGCGTCTCGCTTCTTAACTGACTTTACTTACAACGCTGAAAGAGGTTCTGAAACAGTGAAATAATATCCTAAGACATAGCTACCCTTGAATTACAAAATTGTATCTCCTCAGTACTTAGTTTGAGAGAGGCAGCCGGTGAAAATACCGACTGCTTTAGAGGAATTTGACGTCAATGATTTTTGAGGTTCATAAAAAGTCAAGTCATTTCATCCAATTCTTTGAATATCTTGATAATGACTCCAAATAATCTTACGATTTTCATAGAACAGATAGAACATTTGTTTGTTTTATTGAATAGTCTTAGTTACTCGAACGGTCCAAAAATGTCAAATGGAACTTTTTAATCCCGAGGTAGCGAAGTGTCTGTGAATGAGACAGTTGCGAAGGTCCACTCCCTTTTAAAACAAAACTAAACAAGAACAAAAACAAAACAAAAAAGAACCAGAAGGCCTAATCATGGCTTTATCGGCTGGTACCTTGTTATGGATGAGGCCAGGGATCAATCAGCTAATCAGTTCAGTCGACCATAAAAGGCCGGCCAGGCTAGAACAAAGGGTTCTCCTCGTCTTCCCAGTTGTTATTTCCAGCTTTATTTTAAGGTTATCCGCCACTAGTTTTGTTTTTGTTTTTTTAATTCCACTGAATTATTATAAGTCATAACCTATCCTCGCTGAATTTGTATTTCCGACATAGATTTGAGTAAACGAGGCAAATTGACAAGACAATGGCCATTTTTTGTACGCGAAATAAGACAAGATAAAAATAGACAGTGGGATGTAGGATAATATACCAATGGCCCCGGCCAACCATCCACATCACTCGCATTTACATGATTAGAATTAAATTGGTTGTAAATATCTTACGCTCTCATCAACATTTTTTCGGTCTTTTCTTTGAGGACGTAGGCTAGCGGCTGACATATTTTGGCATTTTGTTTCCAACTATACAGCCCACATCAGAATTTGCGTAATATATCATAGTGTGGGTAGGTGTGCGTGTGTGTGTATGTGTGTGTGTGTTTTTGTGCGTGTGTGTGTGTATGTGTGTGTGTTTGTGTGTGTGCGTGTTTGTTTGTTGCAGTGTGTCTTTTTAAGTGTCAGACAAAGAAAATTGAGAGAACGAGAAAGAGAGAGAGAGAGAGAGAGAGA
>NW_004797548.1:220971-222094 GCF_000002075.1 Aplysia californica | reverse complement strand
GGGGGGGGTCGAAAACGGAGGAAAAAGAGAGGAGGGGAAAGAGGGGAGTTAAAAGGGTAGAGAGAGAGGGGGAGAGAGGGGTGTAAAAAGGGTAGAGAGAGGAGGGAGGAGAGAGGGGAGACGAAGGAGGAGATGGGGGAGGAGAAACTGTGATCAAATGCCAGGAAATCACAGAGTCGTATTCCCCTCAGCCAAGGTTGGACATGAAAGCAAAGTAGAGTCGTAGAATCCCGTCTCCTGAATGATCTCAAATGACTCACTGTGGGCACAAAAACATCTACACAAAAAAGACAAACCTACTCTCATTTTTTCTCGTGTAACACCACGACTTACTTTTAGTTGCGAGTCGCCTGTCACGGTATGCTGGATATTTAGGTCATTTGGAGTTCAATCGGAATTCATTCAATACTGTGCGTGAGTTCTCATCGATCATAGTGAGTCCTTGATAGATATTTGGCGTGCTCTCGCCTATCAGGGTTTTCAGAAAACGTAAACTTTTCACTTGGAAAATTTGCCCTTGTGGAAGTCTTCGGTTTTAGGATCACTGGTGTAGAAGGGGTGAAGTGAATGTGGGTCTTTTAAGGATGGGCTACGTTTGTGTTTGTGTGTGTTTGTGTGTGTGTGTGTGTGTGTGTGTGTGTGTGTGTGTGTGTGTGTGTTCGTGTGTGTGTGTGTGTGTGTGTGTGTTCGTGAGGTTTCGTGAGTGTGTGTGTGTGTGTGTGTGTGTGTGTGTGCGTATGAGTGTGTGAGTGTGTGTGTGTATTTGTTTGTTAGTGTGTATGTTTGTGTGTTCCTGTGTGTGTGAGTGTCCTTCTATGTGTTCGTTAGTGAATGTGTACGTCTTTCAAGGACGGTTTAATATGTCAGTGTGTGTGTTTATGTGGGCGTATACAAGTGTTTCTGTGTGTTCGTGTGAGAGTGTGGGTGTGAGAGTGAGACTGTGTGTGAATTGGTGTGTCGCCTTAAAGATGGTTTGCGTTTGAAGGTGCCTGTGTGTATATTATGCAAGTGTTTGATTGCGTCTTTTTAAAAGACGGTTTAATATGTTTGTGTGTCTCCGTGTGTGTGCGCTTGTGTGTTTGTGTGTGTGTGTATGCATGTGTGTGTGAGAGTGAGAGAGAGA
>NW_004797548.1:216259-220764 GCF_000002075.1 Aplysia californica | reverse complement strand
TGTGTGTGTGTATGTGTGTTACTGTGCGTTCGTCTGAGAATGTAAGTGTGGGTGTGTGGGTGTGAGTGTGTGCGTGTGTGTGTATGTGTGTGTGTGTGAGTGAGTGGGTGTGTCGCTGTAAAGGTGGTTTGCGTTTCAGGATGCGTGTGTGTATATGTGAGTGTTTGTCTGCATTTTTTAAAGGACGATTTAATATGTATATGTGTTCGCGTGTGTGCGTGTTGTTGTTACTTTTTATACAAATGTGTGGGTGGGTTTGTGTGAGTGTGTTTACTTACGTGAGTATGTATGTGTGTGTGCGTGTGTTTTTTTAAAGGACAGTTCGTATATGAGTTTGTTGTGTTTGACTGAGTGTGTACGTAAATGTTTGTGTTCGTCTTTTTAAGGACGAATACATTTGAAGGGTGCTAAGGAAAAACCAGCTATGTCCATTTTTGAGAAAATGAGCTTTTTGCGGCATTGTTTAGTCTTTACCTAGCCCCGTGTTTTCAACAGGTGAGAAAATCTAAAAACTATCATAAGTGTTTACAACATGTGAGAAAATCTAAAAACTTTCATAAGTGTTTACAACATGTGAGAAAATCTAAAAACTATCATAAGTGTTTACAACATGTGAGAAAATCTAAAATCTATCATAAGTCCGTCCCAATGCTCGCGAGCAAAAAGTTTGCGACGAAAACAAGGGATAAACATTAAACAAGAGAGATCAGCGTGGAGTAGAGACTTATTTCCTTCTATCTGCCCTGACTAGCAATCAGCGGTCGTTTTGAGGCCATGTGATGCTGCTTTTATCATGAGACACATAGAAGAAATGCCAGGTATCTCGATAGGGGGACATAATATAAACAATCTAAGATATGCGGACGACACAGTCCTAATAGCAGAAGATGAAGAACACCTACATAATCTTTTATATGTCATCGTACAAGAGAGTGACAACATAGGCTTAAGCCTAAACATCAAGAAAACAGAAACAATGGTGATAAGCAGAAAAACTCCAACCCCAACATGCAATATCAAAATCAATGATACCACCCTCAAGCAAGTACAATATTGTAAATTATTTGGGGACCATTATATCATCAGATGGGAGATGTCACAACGAAAATAAATGCCGCATTTGCCAAGCAAAAACAGACTTCCACAAAATGAAACAGATACTTACAAACATCAATCTGTCACTGGAAACGAGAAAAAGAGTACTGAAAAGTTACATTGAGCCAATCCTATTATACTGGTGCGAAAGAACAACAGTGGCGACAGAGTTATTGTTCATAAGACGCATGCTACGTATCTCATGGACAGCTAGAAAAACAAATGAAGAAGTCTTGGTTGAAGCAAATTGCAGAAGACAGCTTATGATAAATGTACGAAAGCGACAGGCAAATTTCTTCGGACACACAACTCGAAAAGAAGCTTTGGAGAATATGGTAACAACAGGCAAGTTTGATGGAAAGAGAGGCAGAGGCAGACAAAGGGAAAAGATACTGGACAAGATGACAACATGGCTAGGAGCAGCAAGAACAACAGACACCATAGCGGCAATGCAAGACAGAGTGAAGTGGAGGTCCATTATCACCCACGCCAGTCGGCAAGGCACCGGATGATGATGCTGATGATGATGCTTTGTTTACGCGCATTTCAAAACTGTATAGCAGCAGACACCAGATGTGGCAGCAAACTCAACTTTAAAAAACAACATCAAATGTTCAAAATAAGAAAGAAAACACGAAATTACTGACGTACAAAGAATATCAGCGTGCGTGATCGGCTTGCCCTGGAAAAAACTGTAATATTTTAAGGTGACTACTGATGATGACAAATACACTTTATTAATAATAGTAATAATAGCCCATTTCAATAGTGTCAGAAGCAGAGGCCACCAATACAGCATACTTGCGTCTCTCATATCAATGGACAACACCACGAACAGACGTCCTCGCCAAACCGAACATGAAGCGAAACTCCACCATAATGACCACTTCTACTTCTACTCTGTCAGAGTGGGAAGACGTTGGAGTTGCTGTTTACAGTCCCTATCTACTCCCCTGCACTTCTGCCAGTATTTGTTTTAGTTAGTTTTAGTAGAGGGTTTTACAGCGTTTGCAACTGCATAAGGTCATATGAGCGCCAGAAGATTAGAGGTGTTACAAGAGAGTAACAAACATAAAAAAAGAAGAAGGGGAGATCAGGACGATAGATGTTTGATAGGAAAGAAGAAGCAAACCACACCAGAGCACCCGCCAACCACCCACAGCCAGTATTTGGTTTTGGCAGGACTAAGGTCGTCAGTGTCTCGCTGGCTTTACATAAATTGGAAACCTTTACGCCTTACTTTGCAAAGAAAACCCCTTGGAATAACCAATGAACCGTAGATAAAGATCGTTCATCGTTTCAACGCCCCTCTCTATTAACATTGTGATTTTGAATATGGCATTCGTTGTTCCACTGTCAGTTATTTACCCAAATTGCATTTCTAAAACCTCGGGTCTTATCTTGTTTCTCATTCTTGTTTCATTGTGTGGTTTCTTCTCTTCTTCTCTGCGTTCCCGTGCTAGATATCAGGGGAAGTCGACTGATTATTCTTAAACCTGCAGTGTAACTGATTTTTATGTGTGCGACCATTTTCCAGCTTAGTTGGGCCCCTATCCTTCAGGCAGCCACATTCCGATTTCGAAAGTACACTATATGGTTTTATACTGACTAGAGTATTTTCAGTTTTGGTAGGATTATATTTTGAATTTTGCCCGGGTGGCGGCCGAAGCATACTCTTATCGAGATCCACCAGGGGTCATTAATGCGCCCAACCTGAACGCTGGACCTCCGAGATTTTTCACCCTTATCCGAGAAGGCTAGGTGTTCCATCTTACCTACACTAGGATCAGGGATGTTCCTGAAAGACAGCAGTTATTAGGAGCCCGGAGTGACAGAGCTAGGGTAGCAGAGGAAAGAGTCAGGAGTAATGGAGAGAGGAGCCAAGTCAGGTGTCGAACCTGGGGACTCATTTAAGAAGAGGCGAACACCGTACATAATAATATTATAGACCACGAGAGCCACAATTGAGTTGCTCATAAGAATAATTGTTTGCAACATTCGTAGCCCGTTGTTCCAGAATTGTTGGGTAACGTGATGGATGTAGAAGTAATGTGTCTTGGAATGTTTCCTGTTAATTGAAGGTATTGAGCAGGTTCATCAGTTTTTTGCACTCTCCATTCACCAAGTACTTCAATTTTTTCTAGTGGGTTTTGGATAAGGTCCCACTGCTTTGCCTGTAAACATCTCTTTAATGGGTTTTTTCTACTTCAAAATCTTGTAGAATTTGCTGTGTGAATTTCCAACAATTTTCCAATAAGCTGATAATTGAATATCGGCAAAAGTATTGATTTATCTGGGGGGGGGGTAGGTTGTTACAAGTCTACAAGTCTAATGAAGTGCAATTTTGTTTCGTAATTACATGAATACATTAGTACAAGAGATTCAAGCCAATAATCAGTGAAATAAGATGCACATTATACAGAATATAGGACTGCAAGGGGAAAAAACCAGCGATGTCCTTTTTGCACACATTTGTTTCATGACTATGACATTGCCACAAACACACTTCAGCACTTTAGGGGGGGGGGGGGCTACACCTGGGTGAAGGCTATCTCGCTTATTACCGGACGGTCATATTGGATTTTGTTGATATGTCTTACGCAATGAATACCGCACTTATCGCTCATGGAAACTGTATGTTTTTTTTGCATGCGTGTTCATAAACATTAGATCTAAAAATTTGTCAGTTGTTTTTTTCCTAAATGAATTAAACATTTTTTAATGAACTTTTTCCTGAGGTAGCATTCAAGTTTTTTAAAAATCCGTAAAAATCCACACTCCAGACACCACCAACAAAAAATCTATTCCATATATCAAAAATTTAGCAGACAAGTTTTTAGTATTATATCTTCTCTTCATTCTGTGAAAATTCCATGAAGATCGAATTTAAAAAGTTGAGTTATTCAAAAAAGTGTAGAGAAAAGTCGCGTTTTGAGAAAACGGCCGATAAAGAAAAAATAAAATACTGACTTTATGAATAAATGGCGGTGACAAACATGCCCGGTATGTGAAAAAATACCATTTTTTGGGGTTCTTATGCGATGAAACAGTTGTAGGAAGGGCCGAGGAAGCTAGAAATGCCTACAACTCAAATTCCATATTTTTAAGCCGAATTTTTACTTTGCCCCCCCCCCCCTCTTAAAGCCTAACTATGTCATGTCATAATCAGTAAGTGGATGTACTTTATATGTTTTCAAGAGGGAAACATCAATCGTAAACACAGCGATGACCAAAAGTCTTCAAAGACAAATTTTCACTTTTCTCAAAACTTACAAAACGTGACATCGCTGGTTTTCCCCCCGTGTACCCTTCATGTGTGTGTATACGTGTGTGTATGTGAATATATGTATGTGTGCCTGTGTGTGTGGGTGTGGGTGTGTGTGTGTGTGTGTGTGTGTGTATGTGTGTGT
>NW_004797548.1:212109-213717 GCF_000002075.1 Aplysia californica | reverse complement strand
TAGTAGTAGTAGTAGTAGTAGTAGTAGTAGTAGTAGTAGTAGTAGTAGTAGTACCTTTATACCTTTATACTTTAACCGAAGTTTAAGTTAACTTTTAACTAGTTCAGATTTTCATGATATCTATTAAGCTATGCTCTTTTAACTTGCCATCTTTATTCGATCCAGCAGATTCGACAAGCCGGACAAGCGTGCACCTCACTTAACGGATTATCCTGTGTTTTCACGCTCTCGTTGGAGCGTGCAGCGAAATGAAGAATGTTCTGATGAAGTCACTGAACTGGCAATAATTTTGTACTTTCCGTTAGGCAAAGCGGTCTGTTTTTCTCCACTTTCGACAAGCGAAACGTTTCTCGTTTTTTCCTTTATGATAGACAAAAACGTTTTGTTTTTTTTTCGTTTTTTGTTCTTTCCCTTTTTCTAGCCTTTGCCTCGTAGAAAACGCCTTAAGTATTTCCCCTGTAGGAAAAAAGCAGCTCACAGCAATAATACCGTATTCTGCAGACATGACTTAAGACATCGCAGTTTTTCTTTCCGTTTTTTTTATTTGTTTTTTTTTAAAATTTTATTTAACCTTTTACAGAACATGCAATACAAATAGGTTAAACAAGCACCGAAGATTCCAGGTGTTTATACTAGAAAGTACTACAAAGAACAGAAAAGAAAGAGGAGAGATTAGGATTATATATTATGTTTGATAGGAAAGATGGAGCAGGCCACACTGGAACGCCACGCCAGCCAGCCATCCACGATAGGCATCTTGAGATGTTTTCAATACTGTCATGAACACCGAAAACAGGGTGCTTAAGTGCGTAAAAAGTTATTATGACTAGCAAAAGAAAATCTTTTTTTTTTGTTTTAAAATTGGATTTTACTTGGATTTACTTGGATTTACTTGGATCCAGAGCTAGAATCATAGCAGGCGGCACATGTCCATAGCTGCTCATCTCTCCTTTCCAGCGTCCACCTCAGGGTCTTCCTGCTAATTGTCTCCATGAGGAGCTGTCTGTCTTAGTAGTTTTAAACTTGATTAAGAAAATATAAAATATCCCTGAACGGTGACGTGCGTGCCTAAAACATTTTAAGCTGGACTCTACACAAAAAGTGTCTTGGTCAGGATCTGCAGCTTCTGTGCCAGAGGTAAAAACTACACGAACCTTCTTTAACATCCACCTGTAAAAGACAAATCACCTGTATAAGCTGCTCATCCCGTATCCCCGCTCCTCCCCCCCCCTCCCCAAACACCCATACACACATACACACACACACACACACACACACACAAACACACACACACACACACACACACACACACACACAAACACACACACACACACAAGCGTTTGTTTCACAGTATAATGACACACTTTGAAAAGACACCCACCTGCCCAAGACGGCTACTTTTCTCCTTGACAATGGGTGGACGTCTCAGACCATCTTGACTGTGTTTACACTGATTTTCTGCCTGTTGATAATCTTGATTCTGTTTGTTTAAATCATTCGTTAGAATACTTCTCCTGTGCAGTGCCATTGCTTATAGAGATGTTCAGGAACACATAGATAGATAGATAGATAGATAGATAGATAGATAGATAGATAGATAGATAGATA
>NW_004797548.1:208378-211299 GCF_000002075.1 Aplysia californica | reverse complement strand
CTCTCTCTCTCTCTCTCTCACACACACACTCTCTCAAAACAGAACATAAACTGAACAATAAACACAATAGCCAATACTCATGAATTCTTGAAAGACAAAAATCTCTCTCTCTCTCTCTCTCTCTCTCACACACACACTCTCTCAAACCAGAACATAAACTGAACAATAAACACAATAGCCAATACTCATGAATTCTTGAAAGACAAAAATCTCTCTTTCTTTCTTTCTTTCTCTCTCTCTCTCTCTCCCTCTCCCTTTGCCCCTCTGTCTCTTTCCCAACTCACCCCCACCCCCTTCTAAAAACCGAAACATTAACCACAATAGCCAATGTTCATGAATTCTTCAAAAATGAAACAACCCAACCACCACCACCCCCACTCACAGACAGACAGACAGACAGACAGACAGACAGACACACACCCCCCCCCCAACTCACACACAAACCAAACAAAACGAAATACATCACATCTAGAAAATCTGGGAATCTCCCGTTTTAAACGCGTTACTCTCTTTTTTCAAAAGTCGTGCCTATTTAATCGGATCTAGACAGAGAAGCAGACAGAACCCTGGACACATCGCTACCCTGGAACTACAACATCTGTGAGGCAGCGTGGTGGAATCAGGCTCTCGTCAATTTTTGGGCATGTCGAGTTATTGGTATCATCTTAAAGCGTGTTAAATTGTCTTTATTTGTATGGAAAAAAAATATCCATTGAAATTTATCTTGAATACAAGTCGAGATATATGTGAATGAAGGAGGTGGGGGGTCACCTATTTTTAGAGTCAAAATTAGTGAGAAAATGGCCGCCAAAGATTAGTTATTTCTTTTTATTAAAAGTCCTCGGTAACTGAAAATTTACATTTTTTTGTGCCTTTAATCAACGTTTTCCAGAAAAGTTCGCACAGAAATGAATTCTTTATTGGGCATGAAAGGTGTTGAGCAAAAAAAACAAAAATTTGATAAAAATTGACAAACCTGCGGAAAATGCAGGTTTTTTCATCTTGATTATTTTGATGAGAGCCTGATTCCACCACGCTGCCTCACATTTTATCTGCTCAATCCGACCTAGTTTGGAGAAATTTGACGTAAAATATTTTGAGTTTCACAACGTGTCAAACTTTTTCGGATGCAATTCTTTGAATATCTTGACAACGACTCCGAATAATCTTAATAACAATAATAATAATAATTGCATTTATATAGCGCATATCCATGCTCAAGAGCTTTTCAACTATTATTACCCCAGCAGACCCTCTAAGAACACTCAGAAACATTCTCAGCTTTCGCGGAAGCATACAGTGCAAGCTCCGGATTTCACTCGCTCAAACACTATCAAACTGACAAGATCTTTCACTGTCTATAGCCGGATACCCATTTCTACCTGAGGAAAATATGTGCAAAGTGCCTTTTCCAAGGACACAACGTCGGGCCCCTGACGGGATTCGAACCCCACGACCTTACGGTTGCGAGTCCGAGAGCCTAACCACTAGGCCACCGACGCCAATCTTACGATTTTCATAGAGCTGATAGAGCAACGGTTTCTCACCTCGTGGTCTTAGTGACTCAAAACAGCCAAAAATGTCAGGTGTAAAGCAACCTGTGGGCAAACTACAAAAAATACAATTAGACAGTAAGTAAAACTCATGAAAGCAAATTCATTGCATTCGAGATAAATATGTTTCCGCAAAACCCTACACATCACAAGAAGAGACAGGCAGAGAAATGAAGAAGTGAAAGCAGCTATAAGCACGGGGAAGCCCTGCCTGCATTTCATAGAGAAACAGTATAAAATAGTTTGGCCACCTTTTACGAATGTCACCTAGACAGCCAGCCTCAAAAACCTATAATATGTGAGGCAGCGTAGTGGAATCAGGCTCTCGTCAAAATAATCAAAGTGCAGAAACTTGCATTTTTCCTCAGGTTTGTGAATTTTTATCAAATTTTTGTTTTTTGGCTCAACACCTTTCATGCCCATTAAAGAACTCATTTCTGTGTGGATTTTTCTGAAAAACGTTGATTGAAGGTACAATAAATGTAAATGTTCAGTTACCACGGAATATTAAGCTAAGGAAATAACTAATCTTTGGCGGCTATTTTCTCACTAATTTTACCTCTAAAAACAGGTGACCCTACTTCCTTCATTCACAAATATCTCTACTTGTATTCAAGATAAATAGATATTTTTTTCAATCAAATAAAGACGAGTGAACAAGCTTTAAGATGATACCAATAACTCTACAGGCAAAAAAATTGACGAGAGCCTGATTCCACCGCGCCGCCTCACATATCGAGTACTCAGGCTATAAAGGAAGATGTAGGACATGGAAAACAGGGATTGGGGGAGTCTAGAGAACCTTGAGAATTTAAATTATTTTAACATCCAAGTAGGCAGCAGAGTTGGCCTATCATAAAAAAAGTGCTTTTCCCGTCAACAGGTGGATGAAACAGTGGATGAAACAGTGGATGAAACAATAAAAGAATAAAGTAATAAAAGAGAACGATTTTTATCACTTTCAGTGTAAATTTATTGTTCCCAAAACAACAATTAATCCAGGTTTTGTTAAGCACCAGTCAGCGGAATGTGAACAACAAATTGGAAAAAAACAAAAACAACCTTAACAAAAAAAATAATACAAATGTGGTGACTAATTGTGATTTTAGTAAAAGCCTTTAGGATCTTGCTTTCTCTACCATGACGCATAACTAATTAATGACTAACTCAAAACAACGGATTGTTGACTTAATCACCAACGCACTCAGAGCCGGGACATACAACGGTTTTGTCTGTTAGGTCATTATTGATATGTTCTCCTTTTTTCTTCTCGTTTCATATGAGACATACCAAGAAATTAAGGAACAAAGCCTGCTCTACTTTGGTAAGGGGGAAGGGGAGGGGGGTAGAGAAAAAGAAAGAGGGGGG
>NW_004797548.1:204937-206891 GCF_000002075.1 Aplysia californica | reverse complement strand
AAGAAGAAGAAGAAGAAGAAGAAGAAGAAGAAGAAGAAGAAGAAGAAGAAGAAAAAAAGAAGAAGAAAAACAATGACGATAATAATAATAGCATTTGTACAGCACATATCCCCATTCGACAACAAGCTGCATGCGCATGCGCTGTGCATTATATCTCTTTCTTCTTTCTTAATCGGTTCGATTCGGTTTGGTTCGGTTTCTGGCTGCCTCAGTGCACATTACGAATAGACCCATGCCTCAAACCGATCGCCCTATTCACGGCCTTGAAAACAAAAGAGTACATTTTTCAAGGTCATCATCGATTTTGTCAGTTTGTACCACGGTGGTACCTTTTGCCCATCCCATGAGGAAAATCTGGCCAGCCAACCAACTACCAAACCGACCGAACCGAACCGAACAGAAACGAACCGAATCAGACAGAAATGAACCGAATCAGACAGAAACGAACCGAATCAGACAGAAACGAACCGAATCAGACAGAAATGAACCGAATCAGACAGAAATGAACCGAATCAGACAGAAACGAATCAGACAGAAACGAACCGAATCAGACAGAAACGAACCGAACAGAAACGAACCGAATCAGACAGAAACGAACCGAATCAGACAGAAATGAACCGAATCAGACAGAAACGAACCGAATCAGACAGAAACGAACCGAATCAGACAGAACCGAATCAGACAGAAACGAACCGAATCAGACAGAACCGAATCAGACAGAAACGAACCGAATCAGACAGAAACGAACAAAACAGAAACGAACCGAACCAAGGGGACCGATATTGCCAAAGGACACCCCCTTATTTCCCACTTGCGCTTTCTGTTTATTATAAAGACATTGTCCAAGAGGACGCCCTGTCTAAGATGACCGCTTTACTGCTCGACAATGAATGGTCGTCTTGGACAGGTTAAATAATAAATATTTAAACATTTTCTTATTTCTCGAGTGATCTAAAACTATGTCATTGCTGCTTCAGCAGCGTAATGGCATGGATAGTCTAGAGGTCAGACACCAGACTCGTAATCGTGAGACTGCGGGTTCGAGGTTTCGAGGCTTGGCTCGTTCCGACGTTGTGTCCTTGGGAAGGCTACTTTACACAAATTGTCCTATTTGATTAGGTCCTATAGTAGATAGACGTTAATTTCGAACGTCCCGTTTCTTGAATAACATTACTGTGTTGCAAAGGGCGATACATCCATACATTTTCAAATGGTCAATTTGTTGGTGCTCTTGTGAGGTTTGCTTCTTCTTTCCTGTCAAACATCTGACGTCCTTATCTCTCCTCCTTCTTGACTGGCTTTGGTACTCTCTTGTAACACCTCTAATCTTCGGCACTTATACGACCTAATTGTGTTACAAGTGCTGTAAAATACTTACTAAAACAACATTAAAACAATTTCAAATTTCAGTGCGGTTGACAAATCATAAGATTAAGGGGACTCTCGTGGCCTAGAGGTTAAGGTGTTGGCCTCCCATTCAAAGGTCCCGAGTTCGAATCCAGGTAGCAACCGAAACAATTTTTTCTCTAAAATTGTCTCCTTTCACCTCCTTTCCTGCTCTCTAGCAAGGTTCTGTCGTCTGCTTTTGTCTCCTCTTTCTGCCCCCACCCCCTCACCTCCTTTGCCCCCTCCTCATGGCTCCTGATTATTTCTGCAGTCTTTCTAATGCTACTCCTTGTCTCCTCCTTACTGCTGTCTTTCTGCCACACCCCTGATCTTCTGGTAGGAAAGATCTACACCTAGCCTTCTCGGACAAGAGTGAAAAATCTCGGAGGTCCCATGTGCAAGTTGCGCACGTTTAAAGATCCCTTGGTGGTTTAAAATCGATAAGAGTAGGCTTCGATCGCCACCCGGGCAAAATCGAAATTTCCTACCAACTGAAAAGGTTTAAGGAGTCCCGCGCGCTCATATGACCGTATGCAGTTAAGAGCGCCGTAAAACACTTACCCCCACC
>NW_004797548.1:202907-204279 GCF_000002075.1 Aplysia californica | reverse complement strand
GTGAGTGGTTGGTTGGGATTTTTTTTCCTCCTTGAAGAATGTTTGGGACTGTGTGAAAATGTAATGTAACATGTAATGTTAAAGTGCCACGTGGATTTTTGTCGTTTTTTTTTTTAATTCTTGTTTTTGTTGTTGTGGTGGTGCGGGTGGTTGTGGTGGTTGTGGTTGTTGTTGCTGTTGTTGCTATCGGTGTTGCTGTTGTTACTGTTGTTGATTATGACGTTGGTGGTGGCATTGTTTTGGTGGAGGTTGTCTTGAGGTGGTTGTTGATGTGGTAGTGGTGGTATTGTAGTTTTATTTTGTTGTTGTTGTAGTTGTTGTTGTTGTTGTTGCTGTTGTTGTTGTTGTTGCTGTTGCTGTTGCTGTTGGTGGTTATGGTGGTGGTTTTATTGATATTTCTAATGGTGGTGATGCTTGCGCTGGCGGTGATCGTGGTGGTATTATTGTTGTTGTTGATGGTGATGGTGTCTCAATAAATTTCTTATCAGACACGACAAAAGTGTATTTTTATCCCGCTGCATAGCTCAGTCACCAATCACACTCGTCATAACAATGCCTCTTTTAAAAAAGAATGTTTCATTGCTCACACTGTTGCCATCATTAAAGTCAGACCTATAACAAAGCACATCATAGGATTTTCCTAATGTGCATCGCTCTGTCTGTCATACCTGGAGTGTGTGTATGGGTGTGTGTGTGTGCTTGTGTGTGTGTGTGTGTGTATGTATGTGTGTGTGTGCGTGTGTTTGTGTGTGTGTGTTTGTGTGTGCGTGTGTGTTTGTGTGTGTGTGTGTGTTTGTGTGTGTGTGCGTGTGTGTGTGTGTGTGTGTTTGTGTGTGCGTGTGTTTGTGTGTATGTGTGTGTATGTGTGTGAGTGTTTGTGTGTGTGTGTATGTGTGTGTGCGTGTGTGTTCAGAGGAACGAGAGAGGCAGACAAAGAGACAGAGAGAGACAGAGAGAGACAGAGAGAGAGAGAGAGAGAGAGAGAGAGAGAGAGAGAGAGAGGGGAGGGGGAGAGAGAAAGAGAGGGAGGTCAGAGAGAGAAAAAAAAACCCTGACAGATAAACATACAAATATGGACACAACAGACAAAGAGACAGATATATTCACTAATAGGACTTAGATACAGACAGACAGACAGACAGACAGACAGACAAACAGACAGACAGACGGTCTGGGAGAAGAGAAAGTGGAAAGAGAAATTCGACAATTTATGATGACAACACAATACACAGAAAAACAGATAGAGAAAGCAGTAAAAGCAAAATAATATAAGCAAATCTACCCACCTTTCCCCTCCCCCGCAAATAACACCCACAGACGGGGTGAGAGCAAGAGAAAGAAACAAAGGGAGAGAGAGAGAGAGAGAGAGAGA
>NW_004797548.1:197700-201192 GCF_000002075.1 Aplysia californica | reverse complement strand
CACACACACACACACACACACATTTACAAACACACATATACACACAAACATACACACAAAAACACACACTTACAAACACACACAAAAACACACAAACACACACACACACACACACACACACACACACACACACACACACACACACTCATGTATCACGACAAGGTGGAAACAGGCGCTCGTCCGTTGTTGGGCTTATAGAGTTATTGACACAATCTTAAAGTTTGCTTATTTGTCTCTCTTTAGAAAAATTTATTATCATTTTATCTTGAATAGAAGTCAAAATATTTGCTGTAGAAGGAGGTGTGGTTGTGTGGAGCCAGAGTTAAATTAGCGAGATAATGGCCGCCAAAGTTAGGTAATTTGCTAAACTTGACAGACCTTGGAAATGGCAAAACTAAGGGGAGGGGGGGGGGGCGGGGTTGTCTCTTTTTTCAACGTTTTCCAGTAAAACCCTTACAGAAAAGTGCTTTTTAAATGTACACCAAAGATGTTGAGCATAAAGGTCAAACGAAATATTTGGCTAAAAGGTGAAAAAGTGCGATTTTCTTTGAGTTCACTGCTCTGACGTGCTCATGATTTTACGCGATGTCACACACAATAATTATTCTTCATTTTCTTATTAAAGCAGCATATAGACCGAGATGCTTTGCGGCCAAGAAAAGATGAAAAAAAACCCCACCTAGATGAACTCTTTGAGGACGCAGCAGTCACTACCCTAGAATTGCAAAGTTATCTCTGTTCAGGTCCTAGTTTTCAGAAATTTAACGTACAAAATTTGGAGTTTCATAAGATTTCAAGCTTTTTTTTACTGCTATTCTTTGAATGTCTTGATAACGACTCTGAATTGTTGTAAAACAGGTAGAACATTTGTGAGGCATCGTGGTGAAATCAGGCGCTCGTCAAAATAACAAACTTGGAGAAACAGGCTCTTTTCCACAAGTTTGGCAATTTTATCGAATATTTTTTTTGGCTCAAACTCTTTTATGCGCATAGAAAAACATGTTTTCATGTGAATTTTACTGAAAAACGTTGATTAAAGGCACAAAATATGTTATTTTTCAGTTTTCACGGACTCTTTAGCAGCTATGGAGTTACCAAACTTTGGCGGCCATTTTCTCGCTTATTTCACCTCTGAAACAAGGCGACCTTGCCTCCTTGAATCGCAAATATCATGACTTCTATTCAAGATAAATGCGTATTCTTTTCATTGAAAGCAAAACAAATGAATAAGCTTTCAGATGATACCAATAACTCAACATGTCAAAAAATTGACGAGTGCCTGATTCCACCGCGATGCCTCACATTTGGTTTCTGATCTCATGGCCTCATGTCAAAAAGAACTTTGTGATTCTGAGCTAGCAGTGTCATATCGCGGGGTAGCAACTCGAGTATCGTAATTCAGGGTTTGTTAAAAATAAAAGTCACTTTGGGGCTCATATGACTTGATGCAGTTGCGAGCGCCGTAAAACCTTACTAAAACAAACAAAAGTCACCTTTTTTAAACGTGTTCCAGGGCACTGGAAAGTAGTACATGCCCTGTCATACGGTTGTTTTGTTAAAATACACATTTTAACTGAAATTCCAGATGTTGCTGATATAATAATATACAGTGAAGAAAAATCTGGGTGGGTTTTTTTGTTGTTTATTTGTTGTTGTTGTTGTTGTTGTTGTTGTTGTTCCTTCTCTAAAATTTGAAGACGCGCTGTTTTGGTGGCATGACTTCGATGTTTATACAGATGTGTCATGTTTGTTTGCATGTTTGAGTAAAGAGAAGCTCACCAACATAATAATGGTCGCTTTGTGCTGGGTTAAAGTAAGACAGACAGACAAGCAGAAACAACTGAGGGAAAGTAAAGTTGCAGGACCTGCCAGTGACGCCCTCCAACCACTCGCCCAGGTTTTCCAACTCTGTTTTCTTCATCTGAAACTTTTTGTTTGTTTGTTTGTTTTGGTAAGTGTTTTTACGGCGCTCGCAACTGCATAAGGTCATATGAGCGCGCGGGACACACCAAATATTTTCAGTTGGTAGGAAATTTTGAATTTTGGCCGGGTGGCAGCCGAAGCCTACTCTTATCGATTTTAGACCACCAAGGGATCTTTAACGTGCGCAACTTGCACTCGGGCCCTCCGAGATTTTTCGCCCTTGTCTGAGAAGGCTAGGTGTAGATCTTTCCTACCAGAAGATCAGGTGTATGGCAGAAAGACAGCAGTGTGGAGGAACTAAGGAGTAGAAAGGCTGTAGAAAGAGCCAGGAGCCCAGAGGAGGGGGCAAAGGAGGTGACGGGGTGGGGCAGAAAGTGGAAACGAAAGCAGACCACGGAACATTGCTAGAGAGCAGGAAAGGAGGTAGGTGAAAGGAGACCATTTTAGAGAGAGAACAAATTCGGTCACTACCCGGATTCTAACCCGGGACCTTTGAATGAGACGCCAACACCTTAACCTCTAGGTCACGAGAGCCCCTCTGAAACTTTAAAGTCAAGAAATATGCAGATTGATGTTTCTGGACTATGTATGAGGGTTCGAAATAACCCACAGTATTGTCTTTGCCCTGGTAGGCCTACATATGGTGCACATAATGTTCCCCTAGAATTACAAAGTTCTATCTGCTCAGTGTCTAGTTTTATAAGACAGTTGACTTTAAAATCTTTGAGTTTCAGGCACAACATTTCAAGCCTTTTCGAACGCAGCATTTTGAATATCTTCATAACGACTCCGAATAATTTGACGATTTTGATAGAGCAGATAGAACAATTTGGTTTCTGACCTCATGGTCTTAGTCACTCAGAACAGCTAAAAATGTCAGATAGAACTTTGTAATTCTGAGGTAGCGATATGTGTCTGCTACGTCTTTAAAATGTCAAGCCTCAGTGAAAGAAAACTAAAAAAACAACAGTCTTTCACCCTATCCGTACACCCTGGGGTCATTTTGTACCCCTGGTGTTGTATTCTTCACATTTTAGAATACTTCTAGTGCGAAGATCGCGTTGAAACTTTCAGTATTTCTCAAAACAACCATTTTGACAGACTGCTACGCAAAGAGTACGGATCGGATTAACGAGTAAATTTTCTCTTTGGAAAGTGATCGTATGGATACGATAGTAAAACATGACGTGCGGATTGGGTTTAAAAGCCTAGCCTAAGAAAAGAAAACATGATTTAAAAACGTGTATAAATAACGAAGTTAAGCTTCAATTTAAAATCCCCCCCCCCCTTAAAAAAGAGGGGGTATTTATGAGTTGACTGTGCGTGCTATCTTAGGATGCGGCCAAGCAAAACTTTAACGAATGACGCATGACGGCAGTGTGTTAAATTTGGAAAAAGGAGTGGGGAACTGCCCCTTAGAGACCAAGTTGGCTGGAGGTTCCGGTTCGTGTGTGTGTCTATGTGTGTGTGTATGTGTGAGTGTGTGTGTATGTGTGTGTGTGTGTGTGTGTGTGTGTGAGTATGTGTGTATGTGTGTGTATGTGTGTGTGTGTGTGTGTGTGTGTGTGT
>NW_004797548.1:194268-195540 GCF_000002075.1 Aplysia californica | reverse complement strand
CTTTCATTTCCACTTTCTGCCCCCACCCCCTCACCTCCTTTGCCCCCTCCTCTGGGCTCCTGATTCTTTCTGCAGCCTTTCTACTGCTACTCCTTGACTCCTCCTTACTGCTGTCTTTCTGCCACACCCCTGGTCTTCTGGTAGGAAAGATCTACATATAGCCTTCTCCGAAAAGGATGAAAAATGTAGGAGGGCCTGTGTGCAAGTTGCGCACGTTTAAGATCCCTTGGGGGTCTAAAATCGATAAGAGTAGGCTTCGGCCGCCACCCGGGCAAAATTCTAAATTTCCTACCAACTAAAAATATTATATTTGTCCCGCGCGCTCATTTGACCTTATGCAGTTGCGAGCGCCGTAAAACACTTTACAAAAACAAGCAAAAAAAAACAATCATGGGAAGAAGAATTAATCAAAGTGAAAAGTCAATGACATGCAGTGGGACATATGATAAGAGTTTAGTTCATCGACAAAGAGACCGATAAGAGGTGATGTTTATTTCAAATAGTAAATAAAAATTGAAATGTCTAATCAACTGTTGATAGACAAGTAAGATCGAAAGAGAGTTCCTAATAAGGAAATCGCACCACCCCCTACCCCGTCGACTCTTTGATATCGTATATATGGTCGACCCCTCTATTTGGCCGTGAATGCTGGACAATCACTTAAGACCGTGAAAATAAAATAGAAGCAACCGAAATGTGGTTTCTGAGGAGACAACAGAGAATATCTGAAAAGTAAAGAAATCAAAAGAGGAAGTACTTGAAATAACCCACGTGGGCCGTTCACAGATAAAAAAAAACAATCAGGATAAGACAATATATGCAGTTCTTGGGACCCCTAAACAGACACAAAACCCTCAAACATCAATCTCGCACTGGCAAGACTACTTGGAGAACCTAAACAGATGGGTATCGGAAAGATCAGGGTTATGTAACTTTCTTTAAAAGCATATCCGAGCAAAGGGATGAATGGAGAACCACGGTCGCCAATGTCTATCACAGATCTGGCACTTAATGGCGATCTTCGCCTAATGTTTAAAAAAGATTGATTCTGTATGGATCTACTATCGAAACTGTAAAATTCGTCGTCAAGTTACAAGCCGATAAGTAAAAAAAAACTTAAAGTAAGATGCTGAAACGATAATGTATAGAATGGTTTACGGCCGATTAGAAGTGATAATAACCTCAAATTGTAAAAAAGATTATTAAGACCACTAATCAGCCGATGATAGAAAAGAGCGGACAAAAACTGGTTTGAAATATGATATACCCCCC
>NW_004797548.1:189128-193588 GCF_000002075.1 Aplysia californica | reverse complement strand
CCCCCCCCCCCCCACCCCTCCCACCAAACCACCACCGCTAGACTGACGTTTTTGTATATCGTATCTTTGCGAAGGACGCATGACATGACACAGGTCCATGATGCTTCATCTGAGTGACAAAAGGTAATAACATGTGTGGCATCGTGGTGAAACCAGGCGCTCGTCAAAATAAAGAAACTGGGGAAACCGGCATTTTTCTATCCAATGGGCGTTTTTGATTTTTTTTTTTTCTCAACGAATTAAAATTGTATGATTTTATGTCCATGTATAAATACATTTAGGGGTAGATTCTATTGAAAACCTTTGATCAAAGCCACAGAAAATGTAAATTTACAGTTTCCAAGGGTACTCAAGCTTTTGAAGTGACCAAACTTTGAAGGTCATTTTCTCGTTAATTTCGACTTTGACACCGGGCGACCCCCACCTGATTCAGCCGTAATTATCTCGATTTTTATTATTTCCTTTTTCATCAACAGCAAGTCGACTGGACAGGCTTTAAGATGATACCGATAACTCTATTGTCCAATAATATACGAGCACCTGATTCTACCTCGTTGTGACAAATATGGGAAGCAGCGTGGTGGAATCAGGCTCTCGTCAATTTTGGGGCACTTAGAGTTATTGGTATCATCTTAAAGCTTGTTCACTGGTCTTTGTTTGGATGAAAAAAATATCAATTTGTCTTGAATACAAGTCGAGATATTTGCGAATGAAGGAGGCGGGGGTCACTTGTTTTCAGAGGTAAAATGAGAAAATGGCCACCAAAGATTAGTTATTTCCTTAGCTTAAAAGTCCAAGGTAACTGAAAATTTACATTTTGTGTGCCTTTAATCAACGTTTTTCAGAAAAATTTCAACACAAATGAGTTCTTTAATGGGCATGAAAGGTGTGGAGCCAAAAAAAAAAATTTGATAAAAATTCACAAACCTGAGGAAAAATGCAAGTTTCTTCAATTTGATTATTTAGACGAGAGCCTGATTTCACCACGCTGCCTCGCATATGTTCCCCTGTACATAATGCTCATTTGACCTTATGCAGTTGCGAGCGCCGCAAAACCCTCTGCTATAAAAAAAAAAAACATAATGTTTCAGGACGTGGGCAACAGTGAGGATATGACTGGGTCCTGCGGCTGGAATTAAAAACACGTGAGCTCGACTCCAACAAGGGGAAGATACTTAGTCGAGCATGTGGTGGACTGATAGCGGTATATGCACCTAACACGCCGTAATACTGTCGCTCAATTCGGTCGAAGAGAGTCGGGGCCAGCCTACTTTTCCTCCCTGGACAGTCAAAAACAACAATCGTGACACAATTCTGAGGTGTGCTGACTAAATGAGTTACTTCCCGGATTCAAGCCTTACGGAAATAGATACTACCCACTTATTATAGGTGGAGTTTTTACAATTTATAAGTATGAAGTATCAAGAGGCATGTTATACAGAAGGAATAGGGCATCTATAGAAAATCTAATTTGATCCTTGAGTTGATTTTTGGCCAATACCTCCCTTTGTGGATTGCGAGAAGTAACTCATTTTGCCAGCACGCTTCGCAATTGTGAATGAATTCGTCATTTCTTTTTAAAAAGAAAATTATTGTTGATTTTTCAAAACAGGGAAAGTTACTTCTTTCCCAGGCCTAGTATGATTCAACAGAGGCAACACCACTTTTTTTAAAAAGATTATTCGTATGTTAGAAATATATCATTGCTTGAACCATTGGTTAGAGCACGCAGTATTGGTTTGGGCAATATGTGAATGTTGTTCTCTGTCTTCTGCTGCCTGTCTTTCTATGTATCTTTAGCTTTCCACAGAACGGCATTTTAAAAAGCAAAACTGGCCAGACCACAAGAAGTTATAATAAGTTAAAATTATCAAGTTGATTGACCTCTTTGGGGAAGTAGGTCGGGGGGGGGGGGGTGGCGGGGAACAAGTGGGGGGGGGGGGAATTGGGGTTTAGGTGTAGGGGGATTAGGATGGTGGGGGTAGAGTGATTTTGGGGAGAGAGTGGGAAGAGGACTTGGCTATCGATAAGGACGTTAACTTTATCTTTGACTACCCACCATCGTAACTGAGTGGGCTTTCAAGGAAGACATGGCAGTGAGATATTATGAAGAGATACCACGGATGGGCTACATCAGTGTATGCACCATTCAGGGAATGTCTTCTGATAAACGTATGCAACGTATGTGTGGGTACTTCTTTCTCTTTGTCTGTCTTTCTCTACCCCCCCCCCTCTCTCTCTCTCTTTCTCTCTCTATCTCTCTATCTCTCTCCATATCTCTCTCTGTCTCTTTCTCTTTCTCTTTCTCTTTCTCTCTCTCCTCCTCCCCCCTCTCCCCACCTCTCCCCCCTCTCTCTCTACGTCCTCCCTCTCTCTCTACGTCCCCCCCTCTCTCTTTCTCTCTCTCTCTCTCTCTCTCTCTCTCTCTCTCTCTCTCTCTCTTTCCCTCTCTTTTTTCTTTGTCTCTCTCTTTCCCTTTCCCTATCTTTTCCCCTCTCTTCCTCCTCTGTCTGTCTGTCTGTCTTCCTGTCTGTCTGTCTGCCATTTCTATTAATAATAATATATGATTTAACGGTACATACGCATAACTAGCTGGGCCCCCTTCCGATGAAAGGAATGATCGATGTATTAACATCAACTGAAAGTCATTGGCCTACTATATTTACAATCTACTGGAATTGAGCAATAAATCTTGAGAGATGCAAAAAATTAGAAGGTCCAGATCTATATTCTAAAAACAAAATGCGCCTCTCGAAATATCACTTCCGGCACTTCCGTTGTGAAGGACAGCTACGCAAATTTGTTTCGTTTCTCAGTGGAATTATCACAAAGGTCAAAGATGGACGGGAACTTTTTGTCAAATATATTTTTGTAAATTCAGGAAATGGATTAATTTAAAAATCGGGCTCTGTCATGGGGACGTATCTATTTTTTGCAGGTACTTGCCAACTTCCAAATCTGTATCTGTTGTAGTTTTATGGGAAAAGTGACATAGTGTGTATTTCCAAGTTTACCAAATATATAATAGACATATAGACGGATTCTCTATTCCGCTTTCGTGGTTGTACACTCGAGAATTTCAAAGGTGTGGAAAACAGTGCGCACTGCTAGTGAACGGAAACTTCACGTGTTTACAAAGGCGTCTTAGAAGACGGACTTTCCCTATATTAGATCTAAATGAAACTAATGAAAAACTGAAAATTAAATTACTGTGACTTCATGCTCCTCAATAAACTATGCACCCTTTAAATGATTCTGAACCACCATTAATTTTGTCAAATTCGAGAGTTGAGTGGCTCGAAAGTTTTAGGCGACCAAAGTGACGAGCTTTCACAAATATATAAAAGAGATAAAGATATATTTATTATATTCATACCACTTCTTGTCATACCATTCCCCTTTCTCTGGCTCTTCGATTTGAGTTTATCGCACCTTTTAACATTGTGACGTAGATGAGCGCACTTTGGTTACTTCAGCGTGTGTAGTCATTAGATCTAACAATGTTTTTTGTGTGTTCCCGATGAAGCCCATGATCGGGCGAAAAGTTGAACCTTCATAAAATTTTCTTGGAAAATCTACGAGTCTCAACCTCTTTTTTATTCTCTGCTGTTTACAATAATGATGATGATGATGATGATGATGATGATGATGATTTTGTTTCCTTAATGGGCCTGACGGACTTCACGAAGAAATCTTTGAGCGAGAGCGAGGCTCTTTTTCGGCTCCATTGTCAATATGCTTAGAGACATCTCCACTCGTCCAAATAACTCCATTCGAATTGCCATTGATCCTGGACATTCAAACATAATTATGTTTGATATCCTCCTTTTCATGGCCGCATATTCGGCAACATGGGCTGAGCTCTTCATTTACAAAGTTCTTATACCATCTTAAACTCCAATGATGGCCCGACCGCAGTCACGTTAGCTCAACCTGGTCCCAGCGACATGTGATAGATTTTTGTTCCCGCTTATAGGCGTACCCAGAATACACATCTTCCAGGTGCTGGTACTCAAAGTGGCAAGCTGTCCCCTTCACGATGGGGAATACCGTTCTCAACGAAGACAGCCACATCCAATGGGGAAGCTCTGATGATGATGATGAGGATGATGATGATGATGATGATGATGATGATGATGATGATGATGATGATGATGATGATGATGATGATGATTTGTTTTAGTTTCCTTGATGGACCTGAAGGGCTCCACGAAGTTAAACTTCCCAAAGTAAAACTGTTGTGGAGAATGTGTCCTCTTTCTACCTAAAGTAGCTTCTATAATATTTGTCTCACAATCGAATTAAAAAGTAGGGTGTGGAATTCCCCCATTTTATTATAATTCATAAAACTTTTCCATGGGTGAATGGCGGGCACTCTGGTGTGTGTGGTTTGCTCTTTCTTTCCTACCAAACATCTATCGCCTTCTCTCTCTCTCTCTCTCTCTCTCTCTCTCTCTCTC
>NW_004797548.1:183346-185846 GCF_000002075.1 Aplysia californica | reverse complement strand
TTCTTTGGTTTCATTTTTTTTTCCAGCACCTGATTTCACCACGATGCCCCTTATATAATAATATGTCAATACATGCCTTTTCCCAGCAATGAACAGTTTAAGTCCAGTAGAATGTACGAAACAGTGAACACGATTCTGCTGGAGAATTCGCGTATCTGTCTGAAATAAATTGTGAAAAATCACTTGGAGACGAAGCGTGAGTTTTTAGACGTTCGTCCAATACTCGTTCGAACATCACTAACACAGTGCATCATCCTGAAACGTTGACAGAATATTGTTACTTACGGTCAACTTTTTACATGTATTCCTCTCCTCTTTCTTTCTGCTGTCTTTATGTAGCCTTTAGTTTATTTGTTGGTGGAGGGGGGAAGGGGGAGGGTAGTTTTTCTGAGTGTCCACAATGTCATCTGTTATCTTTGTCTTACTTTATCAAGTGTCTCGAAAATGTCGCAGTGAGAGAGGGAGGAGATGGGGGGAGAAGGGGGAGGGAGAGAGAGAGGGAGAGAGAGAGAGAGAGAGAGAGAGAGAGAGAGAAAGAGAGAGAAAGGGAGAGAAGAGAGAGGAGAGAGAGATCGAGAAAGAGGGAGAGGGGAGAGAGTGGGAGAGAGAGGAGAAAAACAGAAAGATAAAGGGAAAGAGACAGAGACAGAGAGTAAGAGAAAAGAGAGGGAGAGGGGGAGATAGGGGTTTTTTGGGGGGGAGGGGTCGGTGTTTTACGGCGCTCGCAACTACATAAGGTCGTATGAGCGCGGGGGCTTATTATACTTTTTCAGTTGGTAGAAAATTTTGAATTTTCACGGGTGGCGGCCGAAGCCTATTCTTATCGATTTTAGACCACCAAGGGATCTTTAATGTGCGCAACTTGAACAAGGCCTCTCCGAGATTTTTCGCCCTTGTCCGAGAAGGCAATGTGTAGATCTTTCCTACCAGAAGATCAGGAATGTGGCTGAAAGACAGCAGTAAGAAGGAGCCTAGGAGTAGCAGTGGACAGCCTACAGAAAGAGTCAGGAGCCCAGAGGAGTGGGGCAGAGGAGGTGACGGGGTGGGGGCAGAAAGAGGAGACGAAAGCAGACAACAGAACATTGCTAGAGAGCAGGAAAGGAGGTGAAAGGAGACAATTTTAGAGTAGAAAATGTTTTCGGTGGGTACCCTGATTCGGACCCTGGACCTTTGAATGAGAGGTGAACACCTTAACTTCTAGGCCACGAGAGCCTCCAGAGAAAGGTGAGAGAGGAAGAGAGAGATAGATAGACAGATGGAGAGGGGGGAGAGAAAGGGAGAGAAATAAAGAGCGTGGAGAGAGAGAGAGAGAGAGAGAGAGAGAGAGAGAGAGAGAGAGAGAGAGAGTGAGAGAGATGGGGGGGGGGAATACGTATCTCTCGTCAACAGACAGAGAGAAGAGATTGCACAACAATAGTTTTGACCTTCGCCGCTATCCGGCTGGCCTTGCTAAGGAAATTTGTTTCACAAGAAATAATGATCAACCTGAATTTGAAATTAGTTTTGAGTGCTAACAACGTTGGGAAAGGGAAAATAATAAATATAATTTTTCATAGAAAGCATTTTCTGGTACTTTTGTGAACTATTTCTTAACAATTTGCCTCTTGTTAGAGGTTGCTTTTCTTTTTAGGGGGTTTACTGTTTGGGTTTTTGGTGTTGTGGGGTTTTAAAAATATATAAAACCATTTGTTGCACTTTCATATGCGAGAGTCATTGGCCCTTGAGTTGTTCAAGGTGCGACTGGTGAATATGTCTTAGTCTTAGTTTAGAGGTATTTGTTTTAAATTTTGCTGGCTCTTCTTATTAGTCTACTCTCGCCACCATCATGTACTCAGTACTGGCGTATATACCTCAAAGAATGTAAATATTTTAATTACTGTTTTAATTCGAAGACAGGTTGGGGAAAATGAGCTGAGAATTCTTTGACTTGCCGAGAACGGCGAAAAAATACCTTAAATCTTGAATAGTGGAGACCAATAAATGGAACCAGTTCTACTGGGTTCTCGAGAAGGGCGAAGAATCGAGTCTCACGATTAGTGCTACAAAAAAAGTTCCGACTCTCTTTTATTCAAATCAACAGTTACCAATTACTTTATTTATTAGAATGTTCTATTTTATTTTAGAGATTTTTTAAAATGTTGGTTCCTGGCCGTGCTTCAAAATCGGGGATTTTTATCGAATCCTGTAGCTGTTCAGAGCCGACCAGGCAATCGGTAATTAGCAAAGTGCTGTACTCATCGGAAGAGGTTGCTTTTCGCCTGAAGTCATTGCTTGTCGACCAGTTATTGCTTCTCACTTGAAGTAATCGTGTATTTGTCTACAAGTCGGACTCAACGGAATTACTCACTACTTGCCGTAAGTAATTGTATTTGTCCAGGGGGTGAAACCACCAGAAGAAATCGTGGACTTTCCGGAGAGAACCCACAACAGTAAAGTTTATTGGGTTCGGATTCGATTCCAACGATTCCTAGCTTTGAAGAATCGGCAACCTGCGGGTTAC
>NW_004797548.1:180708-181872 GCF_000002075.1 Aplysia californica | reverse complement strand
CCACTCCCAACCCAAGCTGGGGACTGGAACCAGGGTTCTCTGCCTGCCATGCTACTTCCTCAGCTAGCTTATGTGTCGGGACTCACGGAACTAGCACACCTTGTTTATTCGTGAGGCAGCGTGGTGGAATCAGGCTGTCGTCAATTTTTTGACCTGTAGAGTTACTGGTATCATCCTAAAGCTTGCTCCCATGTCTTTACTTGGATGAAAAAAATTTCCATTTATCTTGAATGTATGTCGAGATATTTGCGAAAGAAGGAGGTGGGGGGTCACCTGTTTTCAGAGGTAAAATTTGTGAGAAAATGGCCGCCAAAGGTTAGTTATCTCCTTAGCTTAAGAGTCCGTGGTAACTGAAAATTTACATTTTTGTGCCTTTAATCGACGCTTTTTAGAAAATTCCACACATAAATGAGTTCTTTAATGGGCATGAAATGTGTTGAGCCAAAAAACAAAAATTTGATAAAAATTCACAAACCTGAGGAAAAATGCAAGTTTCTTCACTTTGATTATTTTGACGAGAGCCTGATTCCACCACGCGGCCTCACATTTGTCTGTTTGTTTGTTTGATTGCTTGTTTGAATCATAGTTCGTTTGTTTGATAGTTTGATAGTGTGTTTGTTTGATAGTTTGATAGTGTGTTTGTTTGATAGTTTTATAGTTTGTTTGTTTGAATAGAGAAAAGTAGATCTACATTGACACAACAATTGTCAAATTTAGTTCTGGGAAAAGCCAGACAGAAAGACAGAAACAAAGAGGGAAAGTAAAGAAGTAAGACCTACCAGTGGCGCTCTCCAACCAATCACACAGGACATAATCTTTGCCACATCATATCATACATACCAAAACACTTTGAAGTGGCGGCGAAGAGTAGGAGAGAAAGAGGTCGCCCGCTGAGGAGACACAAAGATGTTCAGAAGAGGGCCGTGACGTCAGATCAGATCACGCTAAGGGCCTGGGAACTGATGGACTGAGGGCCTTATCGGATTGAGAGTTGATGTCAAGATCACTCTCAAGGTGAAACATGGAGACTTGACAGTACTGACGTTAAGATGATACCTCCTCTGTCTGCCCTCTGCCCCCTCCCCTTCTGCCCCCCCCCTCTCTTTTTCCACCCCCTTTCACTCTACCCCCCTCCCTAAAAAAAACCTCTCATACACACAAACA
>NW_004797548.1:174464-179508 GCF_000002075.1 Aplysia californica | reverse complement strand
CCCAACCATTTCTAAAAATAATCGATTAAAATTGTCCATAGGCCGAGGAAATATCATACATTTTATAATATAAATTAATGCTGACTAGTTAGGATGTGCTTGTATAGTTGCTCAAGATTTTTATTACTGACTATCCGCGCACAAACTGGGAATCGAACCGGACACGTTGGTATTAGGGACTAGTACCGACTTTACAATTCTGACTAATCAAACGTAAAGTAAGCAAATAATCAAAACACTCAAAACGGGATGCCTCAGAAAAAAGATGTACTTAAAAAACTGAATACTGTTACCAAGAAAACAACTTTAATTGCTTTTAACATAATAAGGAAGTTATTATCAAAATTGTATTCTTAAAAACATTGATTCGGGATATATGCAAGGAGTTTGTTTTCTTGGTGACAGCATTCTTTTATCTTTGGGGGGGCTCTCCTGTAAAATTGTAAAAACTGCAAATAAGTGTACTTTTTAAAATGAAGGACAGAAAAGTGTCAATAATTAGAGAAGAAAAGACGGGGTTCGTAACACAGTTATCAGAGAAATAGTGGATATCCTACCAGTCCAACACAACACTCATACGCAAAAAAAAAAAAACAACATTTTTTTCGACAGCACTATAACTGGTATACCTGAGGTTTACAAACTGCATTATGTAGGTGCTTTTAATCTCGCGTTGACAAAATGTGTGAGGCAGCGTGGTGGAATCAGGCTCCCGTCAATTTTTGAGCCTATAGAGTTATTGGTACTATCTTAAAGATTGTTCACTTGTCTTTTTTTTTATGAAAAAAAATATCCATACATCTTGAATACAAGTCGATGTATTTGCAAAAGAAGGAGGTGGGGGTCACCTGTTTTCAGAGGTAATATTAGTGAGAAAATGGCCGCCAAAGATTTGTTATTTCCTTATCTTAAGAGTCGGTGGTAACTAAAGGTTTACAGTTTTGTGCCTTTAATCAACGTTTATCAGAAAAATCCATACAGAAATAAGTTCTTTAATGGGCATGAACGGTGTTGAGCCAAAAAAAAATTGAAAAAAATACACATACCTGTGGAAAAATGCAAGTTTCTTCACTTTGATTATTTCGACGAGAGCCTGATTCCACCACGCTGTCTCACATTTAGATCATCATTTTAGGAGGCGGGATTCGGTCCTCCCTGTAAGGACTAACGCGGACCTAGAGGGATACAACGTCCTAGCAAAAAGACTAAGATACTCGATACAAGTCCCCACTCCCCCCCCCACCCCTTTCCACCTCCCCCATGGGAATCGAACTTGGGTTTTCGGCGCCCGACGGTGAAGTGACTACCCGCTACAATGGTGCACAGTGAAAGTAAAGTAATGTACGTCTTCTTCACTACAACGCCCAGCAAGTGCTGGAAAAGAGCAATACAACCAGACAGATTGAAACAAATCGGTAAAGGTAAAGAAGTCGAATTTACAAAAGATGCCTGCCCCTCCCCCCCCCCTCTTTCCGCCTTTTCAACAAAAAAAAGAAGAAGAGAAATTATTTTTTACCTCACGCTCACATAGTATTAAAACCTGTGCGAAATGAAACAGTTATGTTTTACAAAGCAATAATTGTATGCACCTTCCACAAAAGATAGATACGGTATCTATTGTAAGAGTTTCACGACACTTGTAACACAATAAGTTCATAAAGTCATCATCATCATCATCATCATCAATGCCTTTCACCCCTGGCAGGGTATAGGCCACATACAAGCTCCTTCCATTTATCTCAGTCCTGAGCCATCCTTCCAAGCTCGTTCCAAGTGAGCTTCATTTCTCTCATGTCCATTTCCACGCATGAAGTGCCGAGACAAAAATAAACTCTTAATTTTAATTGGATTTTGGGGGGTGGGGGTGGGGGTGGGGAGAGAAACTAAAGTAGGGGGAAGGGTCGTAAAGTAGGAATGCAAAGGAGGTGTTGAGGAGCAGGGAGCTACCTGACCTGCTTAAGGTTATCTCTACAACATTGTACTTATTTCTCTCTTGTCTCCTCGACCGCAGTGGAATTTTTTCACAACTCATAAAAACATTCCTATCTCAGTTTCACCCTTAGCCTCAAGTCATTTCGTGTGTTATTCAAAGTGGAGTGTACACATGTCCGATTGTTCTAATTCGACGCGGTCACTCAAAGAAATATTGGCCCAACCTTATGCTACCCTAGAATTACAACGTTCTATCTGCTCTGTAGTATTCCGTACCTAGTTTTGAGAAACTGACGTTAAAAATTTAAGTTTCACAACAAGTCAAGCTTTTTCAAATGCAATTCTTTGAATATCTCACGTATATTACGACTCTGAATGGTTTTATGATTTTTGATAGAGCAGATAGAACATTTATTAGTTTTTAACTCCATGGTCTTACGAACTCAAAACGACAAAAAATGTTCGATACAACTTTGTAACTTTGGGGTTGCGCCTAGTCAGGAAGCCCCAGAACTCTACGGGAGCCTGGAAGACCTGTTGCGAGCTGCAGCTTTAGTTCTAGAGTCTGTGACGTCCATTTAAAGATGAATGAGAAGGAGAAAAAAAAGATAAAATAATCGTGTTAGTTATTCAAGAAAAGAAGAAGGTTGTGGACTGGGTATACTCCAAGGATGCCAGCCAACAAGGTGGCAATGGTTGTCAATGGTAAACATGAAAACAGAAATAATAATAGGTGGCATCTGTATAACGCATGAGCAAATTCCTGCTCAACAGCAAGTTATGTACGCTGTACAATCTATGTTACATCATACAGAAATCTCTCTCCCCCCCCCCCCCCCCCAATGTTTCCTTCTAGCATTGCTATCGAAAACGTCATCTCGACATGATTGCAAAGCCTGGAACATCAATGCCCAAGGTGGAATCCCTAAGGGGGGTGGGGGGGGGGGAAGGCCGAGATCTAACTGGGAACGAGATTTGGAAGCAGACCTAGGGCAGATAGGGCACAGCGGCTTGATGTAGAGAAGATCGCCCAGACCAGAAGAGAGCAGAGAAAGGGGGAGAGTCCGGTTTGGTTATGTGACCTATACCCAAGGCCCAAGACTAGGGGGAAAGAGGCTGCTGTAGACTTTGGTTTTTCACGCTTGACTTATCTGAGTCGATGCATTTTGGATGTGTTGACTATGATTTTTTTTGGTAACATTTAATATGGATGTTTGTGCGAGTGTGTTTGTTTTTATTTAACTATAATTACTTTTTTTTTTTTTTTTGGTGGTTTTTTGGTTGGTTGGTTGGCTGATTTTTGTGTAATTCGGGGTGGGGGGGGGGGGGGTGGGGGGTGTTGTTGGGTTTTTAATTTTTTTGTGGTTTTCTTTTCTTTTTCTTGTTTTTGTTGTTTGTTTATTTTTTTGTTACTTTGTTTTGGTTTTGGTTTTGGTTTTTGGAGAGAGAGAGATTTGTTTATTGTTTTTGGTCTTTTATGTTCTTTTTTTCTTAAATTATTCCTCGTTTCAGCAAACTAGTCTAGAATGCAGGTGAGCCTGGTTTGATTCCCTAACAGTCCATTATATGATCAATTGGTTGGGGAGATTTCAAAACTGTCTAGCCCACGATTCTATCAGAGCTGCATCAGTTGCCCCCCCCCCCCCCTTTCCCCAATGAAGATATCATTCAGAATCAACACGATCATCCAGAACCAACCCGATTATTCAGAACCGACACGATTATTCAGAACCGACTTGGCTGACTGGTGTGGACCCTACTTAAGTATTGTCACTCCCTGAGCCACAGCGCTGGGCTCAGCACAAGGTTGAATGTCTGCCCTAATGAATCAGCGAACCAGGCCCCAAATTATGAGAGGTCATAAAGTTGGTTTTATCAGACAGACCTTGGCCACTGTCTCCGAGAACATCTTTTTCCTTTGTTTTTTTTTTCTTTGAAAACCACGTACTTCTTTTTATGCACTAATAATTATGATGATGATGATAAAAAAAAAAAAAATAATAATAATAATAATAATGGTAATAATAATAGTAATAGTAATAGTAATAATAATACATATAATATTTTTTAATGAAATAATAATAATAATAACAATAATAATAATAATAATAACAGTAGTAGTAGTAGTAGTAGTAGTAGTAGTAGTAGTAGTAGTAGTAGTAGTAGTAGTAGTAGTAGTAGTAGTAGTAGTAGTAGTAGTAGTAGTAGTAGTAGTAGTAATAATCATAATCATAATCATAATCAAAATTATAATCATAATCATAATCATAATCAAAATCATAATAATAATCATAATCAAAATCATAATCATAATCTAAATCATAATCATAATCAAAATCATAATCAAAATAATAATCATAATCATAATCACAATAGCTGATCCGTCAATGTCTGACGCTGACCAGTGCATCCACACAGGAGAATATTTCTTCTGTTAAATAAGAGAATGAGAAGAATTAACGGTTAAGATCACTAGTGGCTTCTGCTGTGGCCGATGGAACCTATCTATCCTGGCGGAGAAACGTTTGCCACAATTTGAACATTTAAAAGCACTCTATTTTAGCTTGTGTGTGTGCGCGCTGCTTCCTGGGCCCTCTTATGATTTGCTGCCAACTGTGACTGCTGCTCTCCAGTTGGGTTTTTCTTGTTCTTTTAAAAAAAAATAAAAGTGGACGAAGTTAAAACAGAAATAATAAATGTTTACACCTCTTCCTTACTAAAACCTTTTTTTTTCTTTTTTTCTTTTTTTTTTTTTTTTTTGGGGGGGGGGGGCTTTTTGTTCTTTTTTTGGGGGTACTTTTCAGTCAAATAACACTCAAGTCGTAGATCCCCATTCATCATCATCTATCAGCCCATTAAATAATCCTCATCCTTGCTGACCTCCCCATCCCCCCCCCTCCCCTTTTCCCTAACAAAAAAAGAACAAAAATCTGGGGGGGTTTTGTAAGTTTATATTTTTCATGTGCCCTAGCCGTTACACCGCTAGACGTTGATGCTGATGAACGAGAGAAAGAAAGAAGGAAAGAAAGAAAAAAAGATAAAAGAGAGAGAAAGAGAAAGAAAGAGAGAGAGAGAGAGAGAGAGAGAGCGAGAGAGAGAGAGAAAGAGAGAG
>NW_004797548.1:172187-174227 GCF_000002075.1 Aplysia californica | reverse complement strand
CCACAGTGAGAGAGATTTGAGGGGACACGAAAAAAACTTAGGAGAGGAGGAGTCATAGCTGGTATCATGTCTTAGGAGGAAACAGGAAGCAGCGCGCACACTCACAAGTTAAAATGGAGTGCTGTTTAATGTTGAATGTGTGGCAAACGTTTCTCCGCCAGGGTGGGTGTGTGTATGTGTGCGTGTGTGTGTGTGTGTGTGTGTGTGTGTGCAGGGGGGTAACGGTATTTTTACTCCTCCACATAGAAACTTTGATAAAATTTGGTATCATTTGCTATGGTATCAATTTGGGAAGGCAGCATATTATAAAAATAAACGTGTTGATCAGAAAGGCATCAAGAACAATTGGTAGAGACCTAAGTAACTTTTTTTTCTTTTTTCTTTTGTAACGTATTTTACGGCGCTCGCAACTGCATAATGTCATATGAGCGCGCGGGACACACCTAATAGTTTCAGTTGGTAAGAAATTTTGAATTTTGCCCGGGTGGCGGCCGAAACCTACTCTTATTGATTTTAGACCACCAAGGGATCTTTAACGTGCACAACTTGCACACGGGCCCTCCGAGATTTTTCGCCCTTGTCCGACAAAATAGGTGTAGATCTTTCCTACCAGAAGATCAGAGGTGTGACTGAAAGACAGCAGTAAGAAGAAACAAAGGAGTAGCAGTAGAAAGGCTGCAGAAAGAATCATGAGCCCAGATTCGAGGAAGGGGCAAAGGAGGTGAGGGGGTGGGGGCAGAAAGAGGAGATGAAAGCAGACGACAGAACATTGCTAGAGAGCAGGAAATTAGGTGAAAGGAGACAAATTTAGAGAAGAAAAATGTTCGCTCTCTACCCGGATTCGAACCCGGGACCTTTGAATGAGAGGCCAACACCTTAACCACTAGGCCACGAGAGCCCCCTATGTAACTTTGAATATCTGCAAAATACAAACGTTCTAAAAAAGGTGGAAATAATCCTTAGTGACCATAGCCACCCACTGACATCGGAATTTTAATTATCGACCCGCAATCAACAATACACTTCCAAAAAAGCAAGAACAGACAGATATAGAAATTCATTTGTATCAACTGCAGTGACGTTACAGAACACAGTGATACAAATGAAACACAGAGAGAGAGAGAGAGAGAGAGAGAGAGAGAGAGAGAGAGAGAGAGAGAGAGAGAGGGGGGGAGAGAGAGGGGGGAGAGGGGAGGGAGACAGAGACAGAGAAAGAGAGAGGGAGACAGAGACAGAGACAGAGAAAGAGAGAGAGACAGTAAGGGAGAGAATGTTTTATGGAGCGAGTTGTTCCAGCACGTGAGACATGTATTTAATAATACCCTGTCTTGTGCGTACGCGTGACTGGATCTAACCTTTGTAACGTCTACTGCCATTGTTAACGATCAAGACAAGATTCTCCCTGCGAGAAGAATAAAGATTGTCATTGTCATTGTCATTGTCATTGTCAACCTAAACCATTTAGGAGGAAGGCCTCGACCCCAAGGCTTATTTTTTATTTTTTTAGTAGAGTGTTTTACGGCGCTCGCAACTGCATAGGTCATATGAGCGCGCGGGACACACCTAATATTTTCAGTTTGTAGGAAATTTTGAATTTTGCCCGGGTGGCGGCCGAAGCCTACTCTCATCGATTTTAGACCATCAAGGGATCTTTAACGTGCGCAACTTGCACACGGGCCCTCCGAGATTTTTCGCCCTTGTCCGAGAAGGCTAGGTGTAGATCTTTCCTACCAGAAGATCAGGGGTGTGGCTGAAAGACTGCAGTAAGAAGAAGCGAAGGAGTAGCAGTAGAAGGGCTGCAGAAAGAATCAGGAGCCCAGAGGAAGGGGCAAAGGAGGTGAGGGGGTGGGGGCAGAAGGTGGAGACGAAAGCAGACGACAGAACATTGCTAGAGAGCAGGAAATGAGGTGAAAGGAGACAAATTTAGAGAAGAAAATTTTTCGGTCGCTACCCGGATTCGAACCCGGGACCTTTTGAGTGAGAGGCCAACACCTTAACCTCTAGGCCACGAGAGCCCCCCCCCCCCCCCCCCAAGGGTTA
>NW_004797548.1:168813-172087 GCF_000002075.1 Aplysia californica | reverse complement strand
GAGGTGTTTAACAGGCCAACCGAAAATTCGAGATTTTCAATGAAAAGTCTCCCCACTCGAGAATCGAACTCGGGCCTCCTGCATGTGACGGCGCAGCACATAACCGTGAGACAACAGAGTGTCAATTTACTCACGAAGGGGTGGAATCAGGCTCTCATCAATTTTGGGGCATGAGGAGTTATTGGTATAATCTTAACCACTCCACTGCGAGGCTCTTGAATTTGAGTTACGGAGCAGGTCTAAGAGTAAAAGTGCATTCTTGCGTTTCATAAATCCCAGTGTATAAGACATAAGAATCCATTGAAGGCGACTCGTTTGTTTGAAGTAAGTGGTTTGATCACGGCGTTGTCCCCTCTCAACCGTCAACACTTTCGACCCCACAATGCAATAGGGGGTGACCACTAGCGACAGCGGATCGGGTCGGGTCGTAGGGACGTCGGGTCGGGTCGGGTTGTTTTCGGGTGGTTTCAGGGCTCACTACAACCCCGCCGCGGCGATTGTACCCAACGACCTGGAAGTTAAAGTAGAGAAACTTTCAAACCTCAGTGGTTTCCAGGGCTCCTTTCTGCAGTCCTTGTTGCCGTATTGCGGCAGCCTGGAATCCCATAAACATGGTTACAGTAGTCGTTACATCGATAACTTTTTATTATCAAAGATCGTTCATAAGAACATAGCTCTAGTTCACTCGGCCAAAAAAGTGTCCGCGGAATTCCACGCTTTGGTTCAGATGGTGCTGCAGTCTTTGTTTTGAAGCTCTCTTTCGTTTCCCCAGAAGAAGAAGAGGAATAGCACAGCTTGTTAGTTTCGCTTTTATTGTTTTCCTCACAAGTAGGGAAACTCGGTTCGCAAAGTCCGCACTTTTCTGAAGAGGGCTCCACCGGATTTTGAATGTCAACATGGACACGTGACTCAGCCTTGTTGTGATTGGCTGCAAACCACCCTTTCGCGCGATTCACAGGCCTGAAAAGAAACGCGTTTGTTTTTGTAGGTCACCGACCGAGTCAATCGGTTTGTGCCACGATGGCCGCTTTGCGCCTTCAATTTGGCTAGCCCCGACTACCAGATCAGCCCGACCCGACCCGACCCGACCCGACCCGATCGCGTATGCCCCACTCGATCGCGTGTGTGGACACCCCTTATGAGCGACACGGAGCTGATCTCGTGGAGACGACCTTTGTGTTTCAACTGCCCTCCCATTCAGATTCTCAATATCTTATTCTATTTTTCTCTCTGCCATTCGAACTTGGTGTATAAGATTTTTTTAAACTAACTACCTGCCTGTAGAGATTTTTTCTAGATCTATATATGCAGAAACAAGACGAGTAAGGGAAAGGATGACCTGATACTTTCATATTATTGCGCAGATTGTCTTCAATAAACAAGCGGCTATGGTTATGTCTCAAAGTATAATCTATTTAAGCTGGTGGGGTTTGGCATTGCGTATGCAAATGAACAAAACCCATGAAATTAATAAATTTATTCAGTTTTGATGTTACATAGTAAAAATTAACTTCGAGCCCCTGCGACTACATAATATTAGGGAAGGCAAGGGGGAGGAAAGGGAAGGGAAGGGAAGGGAAGTGAAGGGAAGGGAAGTGAAGGGAAGGGAAGGGAAAGGAAGGGAAGGGAAAGGAAGGGAAGGGAAGGGAAGGGAAAGGAAGGGAAAGGAAGGGAAGGGAAGGGAAGGCAAGGCAAGGCAAGGCAAGGCAAGGCAAGACGAAGGAAGGGGAAGGGAAGGGAAGAGAAGGGAAGAGAAGAGAAGGGAAGGCAATGGAAGGGAAGGGAAGGGATAACGGGGATTAGGGGAAGGCAATGGAAGGGAAGGGAAGGGATAACGGGGATTAGGTTGTGGTGAGTGGTTTGGACAGGTTTATACGTTGTGGGTAAGGGGTATATCGCTTTCTACTCCCCCTACCAGCCGTTCCAGTGACAGAAAAGGACATTACACCACATAGAATCGTGTGCTTTTACGACTGGTAATCTTTTTTTTAATAGGTCGATGTACACAGGAATTCGCTTCTAGGGTTCTATTTTAAGCTCAGTCAAAGAGCCCGAGACAGTCTCGGGACGGTGGCTCCCGTAGCCTAGAGGTAAAGGAGTTCGCCTCTCATTCAAAGGTCCCGAGTTCGAATCCAGGAAGCGACGGAAAATTTTCTTCTCTAAAATTGTCTCCTTTCACCCCCTTTCCTGCTCTCTAGCAATGTTCTGTTGTCTGCTTTCGTCTCCACTTTCTGCCACCACCCCCTCACCTCCTTTGCCCCCTCCTCTGAGCTCCTGACTCTTTCTGCAGCCTTTCTACTGCTTCTCCTTGGTTCCTTCTTACAGCTGTCTTTCAGCCACACCCCTGATCTTATGGTAGGAAGGATCTACACCTAGCCTTCTCGGACAAGGACGAAAAATCTCGGAGGCCCCGTATGCAAGTTGCGCACGTTAAAGATCCCTTTGTGGTCCAAAGTCGGTAAGAGTAGGCTTCGGCCGCCACCCGGGCAAAATTCAAAATTTCTGAACAACTAAAAATGTTAGGTGTATCCCGCGGGCTCATATTATGACCTTAAGCAGTTGCGAGCGCCGTAAAACACTTATAAACTTAAAAAAGTCTCGGGCCAGGCAGTGAAGTTGTACAAGCTTGTTCATTTTTAGTAACTTCCATAGCTTGAGAGCCCTTGGAAACTGGAAAGTTATTATTTTGTGCCTTCAATCGTCGTTTTTCAGTACAATCTACACACAGGTGTGTTTCTTAAAAGGACGTAGTAGATGATGAGCCAAAACAACAACAACAACAAAAGAAATTCGATAAAAATTGCCGAAGAGGAGGGGGAAAAAAGCCGGTTTCTTCGATTTCAGTATTTCGATGACCGCCTGACATCACCTCGATGCCGGTTAACTATAACATTATAGTTCTTCTTATTCTTATTACTTAGGTGGACAATATCACCTTGAGGTCTAACTTTTGTAACGTCTACTGTCATTGTTAACGACCAAGACAAATTTCTGCCTGCGAGATGAATAAAGATTGTCATTGTCATTGTCATTGTCATTGTCATTGTCATATTTATTCTTATAAGCTCATATTTGTCCCGTAAGGAAGAGCGCTAATATCTGAGGACGGCAGTTTTCCACTGGGTACCGATGGGTATTTTTGGGGGGGGGTAGACAAAGGATAAAACATATGTGAGGCAGCGTGGTGGAATCAGGCTCTCGTCAATTTTTGGGCATGTAGAGTTATTGGTATCATCTTAAAGCTTGTTCACTTGTCTTTATTTGGATGAAAAAA
>NW_004797548.1:163429-166201 GCF_000002075.1 Aplysia californica | reverse complement strand
ACTTTTAGCTTTTTGTCTTGTAATGATCTTACGATTTTCATTAAGACAGATAAAACATTTGGTTTCTGACCTCATGGTCATAGTAATTCAAAACGGGCAAAAGTGTAAAACAGAACTTTAAATAATATTCTGAGGTGACGAAGACAATCGCAGTGGGTGCTCTGGTTTTGTTTTCTTATTCTTTCCTATCAATTATCTATCGCCCTCATCTCTCCTCCTTTTCATTTTTTTTTTTTAGTTTACTCACTTGTAACACTTCTATTCAGACCTAATGCATGACCTAATCGTGTTGCAAGTGCGGCAAAATTCTTACTAAAACAATTAAGAAATCAAACCTCTAAAAGTGTACATACAGTTGAAACTGTCTAAGCCAGTAATTACCCGTAGTTAAGGGAAAATGTGACGGTTTTAGGCAGGTGACCGAGAAAGACCTGGATAGATGGAGTCAGGGAAACAATAACTACCCACGACATCCCCCTGGCCCAAGCTCTCCGGCTGGCGACAGAGAGACGTCTCTTTCTTCCCGCGACACCCAAAAGGGTATAAGCGGCGGATAAAAGTAAAAGTAAATTAAGACCACTTTACACAGTATCATAATCATGTGGCGTCGGTGGCCTAGTGGTTAGGCTCTCGGACTCGATACCGTAAGGTCGTGGGTTCGAATCCTGTCAGGGGCCCGACGTTGTGTCCTTGGGAAAGGCACTTTACACGAATTTTCCTCACTTCACCCAGGTGGAAATGGGTACCCAGCTATAGACAGTGAAAGATCTTGTCAGTTTGATAGTGTTTGAGCGCGTGAAATCCGCAGCTTGCAATGTATGCTTCCCGGGAAGCTGAGAATGTTTCGGAGTGTTCTATGGTCTGCTGGGGTAATAATATAGTGTAAAGCGCATAGAGCCTGCTGTTGATCGGGGATATGCGCTATACAAATGCTATCTATTATTATTATTATTATTATTATTATTATTTAAAAAATATAATTAATATTCAAAGGAGCAAGTGGGATGTGGACATTTGTACAGGTGACCGTTAGAGTAGGTTTGACCATAACAGTACGTGTATTTTCTTGTACAAATCTCCAAAGATTCGCACGGCGTCTGTGGCGCAGAGGTTAGGTACTTCTCTGTCACACGCAGAAGATCCGGGTTCGATTCCCGTCCGGGGAGAATTTCTATAGAGTAGCCTTTAATCAGAACTTATTTGAATGTATTTCATGAATGAGGTCTTTGCTCATTTTCTCGAAATCATCTAAATATGACTTGACCTTGGTGTTGTTCTCAGGTCTCCATATATTCATTACTAGTGGACGTAGTAACTATTTACAGGCAGAAACAATTCAGTGACCCAACTTACATCATAGAACATTAAGGCGTTTGACCAACTTGTGGCAAGTGCGTTCTCTGTCTTTTGGCATACTTCTGTGGTCACCTTAAGTGAAGGGAACAAATATGTAGTACCTGTAGTGTTTTGTCTAATATATCTTGTCATGTGTGGTACTATTAATAAACACCAGTCCAAAATATACTACTAACGAATTCTTCTTCTTCTTCTTCTTCTTCTTCTTCTTCTTCTTCTTCTTCTTCTTCTTCTTCTTCTTCTTCTTCTTCTTCTTCTTCTTCTTCTTCTTCTTCTTCTTCGTCCTCTCCTTCTATCTGTCTATCTATCTGTCTATCTATCTATCTATCTATCTATCTATCTATCTATCTATCTATCTATCTATCTATCTATCTATCTACCTTCGTCTTTCTTCTTTCTCCTTTTTTCTCCTCTCTCATTTCTCCTTGAGAGAGAGAGAGAGAGAGAGAGAGAGAGAGAGAGAGAGAGAGAGAGAGAAGGGGGGGAGGGGGGCTCTGGTCTGGTTTGCTTGCTCCTTCATTCCTATCAAACTTCTGATTCCGTTAAGCTTTTCTCTCCTCCTTCTTTTGTTTCAATGTGTATATTACCGTCTAATAACACCTCAAATCTTCTGTACGTATAGGACTTAATTGTGTTGCAATTGCCACAAACCTCTTACTTGATGAACTAAACTTTTTCTTCTTCGTTTGACCGTTCCACATGTTGGACATAGCTAACTGGACCTTTCTGCAATAAAACAAAACAGGTTCTGTCTTTTGTCATTCTGCCTGCCTACTTTGTTTTGGTTCAAAGCCAGGTTTCTATGACCTGCTCCATTCTTCTGTCAGGTCCCCCCTCCCCCCCCCCCCTACCTCTACCACACTCTCCTCTGTTGTTGTTTTTTTCCTCCCTCAGTTATTACTTTTGCTCTCACGTCACCAGATAGACAACCACTGTACTTTTTAGGAACGATTATTTAGAAGAAGAAGAAGAAGAAGAAGAAGAAGAAGAAGAAGAAGAAGAAGAAGAAGAAGAAGAAGAAGAAGAAGAAGAAGAAGAAGAAGAAGAAGAAGAAGAAGGAGGAGGAGGAGGAGGAGGAGGAGGAGGAGGAGGAGGAGGAGGGGGAGGGGGAGGAGGAGGAGGAGGAGGAGGAAAAATATGAAAAAGAAGAAGAAGAAGAAGAAGAAGAAGAAGAAGAAGAAGAAGAAGAAGAAGAAGAAGAAGAAGAAGAAGAAGAAGAAGAAGAAGAAGAAGAAGAAGAGGAGGAAGAAGAAGAAGAAGAAGAAGAAGAAGATGAAGAAGAAGAAGAAGGAGGAGGAGGAGGAGGATGAGGAGGAGGAGGAGGAAGAGGAGGAGGAGGAGGAGGAGGAGGAGGAGGAGGAGGAGGAGGAGGAGAAAGAGGATGAGGAGGAGGAAGAAGAAGAAGAAGAAGAAGAA
>NW_004797548.1:159455-163329 GCF_000002075.1 Aplysia californica | reverse complement strand
AAGAAGAAGAAGAAGAAGAAGAAGAAGAAGAAGAAGAAGAAGAAGAAGAAGAAGAAGAAGAAGAAGAAGAAGAAGAAGAAGAAGAAGAAGAAGAATTAAGTGCAAGTTTTAATACTGAGAGTATTCTGAAACAATCGATCTCAACTTCGTAGGAAGCATACAGTGCAAGCTGCCACTTTACAGAAGCTAAATCACTGAGATACTGTCAAGATTTTTCACTGTCTATGACCGGGTACCCGTTCACCCTTGAGAGAAGTGAGGAAAATTCATGTAAAGTGCCTCTCCCAAGGACAAAATGCCCGCGGGGCTCTCGTGGCCTAGAGGTTTAGGTGTTGGCCTCTCCTTCAAAGGTCCCGGGTTCGAATCCGGGTAGAGACCGAAAAATTTTCTTCTCTAAAATTGTTTCCTTTCTCCTCCTTTCCTGCTCTCTAGCAATGTTCTGTTGTCTGCTTTCATTTCCACTTTCTGCCCCCACCCTCTCACCTCCTTTGCCCCCCTCCTTTGGGCTCCCGACTCTTTCTGCAGCCTTTCTATTGCTACTCCTTGGCTCCTCCTTACTGTTGTCTTTCTGCCACACACCTGATCTTCTAGTAGGAAAGATCTACAACTAGCCTTCTCGGACAGGGGCGAAAAATCTCGGAGGGCCCGTGTGCAAATTGCGCACATTAAAGATCCCTTGATGGTCCAAAATCGATAAGAGTAGACTTCGGCCACCATCCGGGCAAAATTCAAAATTTCCTGCAAGCTGAAATATGTTTGGTGTTTCCCACGCGTTCATATGACCTTGCGCAATTACGAGGGCCGTAAAACACTTTAAAAAGCAACAACAACTACAACAGCAAGCAACAACAACAACAGCAAGCAACAACAACAACAACAGCAAACAACAACAACAACAACAACAACGTCAGCCCAGGCTGAATCGCGTACCCCCGAGCCGACAACCTCATGATTGTGAATCCGTGCAGCAGTAGCAGTAAGCGGGTGGTTTGCGTGTGCTCTGCTGTGGTTTGCCCCTTCTTTCCTGCCAAACATCTATAGTCCTTATCTTTCCTTCATCTTTCTTTCTTGTGTGTTTTTTGTCTCTTGTGATGCTTTTAATTTTTAGCCCTCAAATGACCTATTGTGTTCGAAGTGCTGCAAAACGCTTACTTAAACTAAGGTATCCGTAAAAGTATAGTATTATGACAACTGTATCTAGTCTATTTAACATCAGAAGGTACATATGATTGTATAACAGAGTGAGGAAAAATAATCAACTATTGTGTGTGGTTGGCGGGTGTTCAAATGTGGCTTGCCCCTTCTTTCCTATCAAAACCCTGATTCTATCACCATTATCTCACCTCCTTCGTTTTTATAGTTTGTTACTCTCTTAACTTCCGATTTTACATTACCTAATTGTGTTGTAAGTGCCGTAGAACTCTTATGACAACAAAACAAAAACTACTTGCACGCACTACAACATATATGAAAAAATTGTATTTCTCACTCACACTGGCCTTATAAGTCACATGTTTCTTCTTTCTTCTTCTTCTCGATCGCATCACACTTGAAGTCTAGTATCTGTCATAAATTGGGCCGTCCTGCTCAGTTCATCTGTCGGCCCGCATAGCTTCTCTTGTAGCGTCAGTGGGGTTGGCCACGTTTCTTATCCCAGGGCCGTTTGTCTTGCAGTGCTGAAGGATGTGTTCAACAGTTTGTCCCGCCTCTCCACACTGGCATTTTGGTGATTGTACTAGTTTAAAACATCTGTACATGATATGTTGTCTCAGTCTTGTGTGTTGTGTCCTTAGTCGGAGGATAATCACTTATTCTTGGTGGGACAGTTAATGGTAGCTATCTGTTGTCTCCGGTGCTTTAAATAGTGTATTTATAATAGTTTTTTTTTATTTCTGTGTAGTTAACGCTGTTGTCTGGTTGCTCTTTGTGTGCCCCTAGTTTGGCCATCCTGTCTGCCTGCTCATTTCCTAAGACACCACGGTCTGATGGAATCTACTGCAGCCTGATCCTCAGACATGGGATGTCCTCGATTACTTTTCGTAGCCTTGGTAGTTTGCCGGCAGTGATTGACTGCAGTACTGACGTGGCATCTGTTAGGAATACTACTTGGCTGTGGGGGTCTACCACATTCTTGATGATGTTTGCTGCATGTATTAGAGCCTTCGTCTCTGCTCTGTAGTTTGCACAATGTTGCCCTGTTGGGACTGACTCTGCTTGTCGTCGTCCACTTGGGAACTGTACGTATACTCCGGCTCCTCCTCTTTTCACAGCATCAGTGGCAGATCCGTCCGTATAGATCCTTATCCATGCTTCTCGTGGGTATCTTTGTTCAAGCATGGACAGGGTGAGGGACTTCTTGCTCATGTCGTTGTGGTCATTTTTTTAGGTGAACATAGGAATGGAGGTGTGTATAGATATGTTTGTGTTTTTCTTTTCCCATGATGGTGCCTCTGGGGTGTGGTTCAGCATGTTAACTGTGGCTGGTAGATGGTCCTGTAGGGATCTTTGGATTTTTCTGCTTTCTTTGTTTTATTTTGACTAGACATAGACTGTAGGCCTATACAAATACACCTAAACACTTTCCCCTTTTGGGACAAAGCAATACTTTCTTAATGAGGCACGTCGTCAGGCTATGAGCTATCTGTCCATTTGTCCTATTCTGAGGTCTGGTAATCCTCTGTATCTGCTAACCGCTTATTGTTCCAAACGAGAGTACATAAGTATAGTAAGGGTTAGGAAGAAAGAAAGGTTTTTAGTAGGCCCTAAAAGTATTAATTACCTTATTTTATATTAACCTACTTTTATTGTACAACATTCCCATTGGTATACTGGTAATAAACACGTTCAATTAATTGATATTACTCTAAACAAAATTGTGTATTGATTGTGTATTGTTATTTTCCACAGATGTTTTTAGAGGAAGCAATTCATCTTTTCAACATGCACGGGCAAAATGTTTGACAATTCTGTCATTTAGGTCTTACCCAAAAGAAAAAAATGAAAGATCATGCCATTAGAAAAGAAAAAAAAAAGAGAGTGCCAACCAGCGCACTAAAAAGACAATAACCATAAAAACTACACAGCAATGTTGTTCCCATTGTGAGAGATACGCTGCTCTGGGTGTGTTTGTGAGTGTGTGTGTGTGTGTGTGTGTGTGTGTGTGTGTTTGTTTGTGTGTGTGTGTTCTTAGTTCAATTATCGGGGAACATAAAGGAACATAAATATTATTTATTTTAACAATAGCCAAGCGGAGCTGTTCTATGATGATGTCACATGGTCACACAGATACATGTCCAGCCCCAGCCGTTGGGATAACTCTGGGTGTTAATGTGTGTGTGTGTGTGTGTGTGTGTGTGTGTGTGTGTGTGTGTGTGTGTGTGTGTGTGTGTCCAGCCATTGGGATAGTTGTGAGTGTTAATGTGTGTGTGTGTGTGTGTGTGAGAGAGAGAGAGAGAGAGAGAGAGAGAGAGAGAGAGAGAGAGAGAGAGAGAGGGGGAGAGAGAGAGAGAGTGTGTGTGTTTGTGTATGTGATTTGTATATGTGTGAGCGTGTGTGTTTCATTTGTATATGTGTGTTGATGCGTTTCTCTCATTGTCTGTGTATTTGTGGATATGTGTATTTGTTAGTTCACGTGTCTATACTATGTATGTTTGTATACTATGCGTACCTGTATGCGGGTGTATTGTGTGTGTTCATAATTCACTTCTCAGGAAATTTGACGATATAAATTTCACCAACAGCCAAGCTGAATTACTACATGATACAGTTCCTGGTCCCAGAGATACAATATGTCCAGCCATTTAGCTAGCTATGAGTGTGTTTTTGTGTGTGTGTGTGTGTGTGTGTGTGTGTGTGTGTGTGTGTGTGTGTGTGT
>NW_004797548.1:122928-158193 GCF_000002075.1 Aplysia californica | reverse complement strand
GGTCACTACCCGGATTCGAACCTGGGACCTTTTGAATGAGAGGCCAACACCTTAACCTCTAGGCCACGAGAGCCCCCTGTGTATGTGTGGGTGAGTGGTTTTTGTGTCGTTTTGTTTTTGTTTGTCTGGATTTATTCATTAGCTGTTTGTTTCCTGGGAGGAGGGGGGGGGGGTAAATCTCGAAAGAAATAATTATGTCGGTGAATGCTTTGACTGAACATAGTAAGACAGCAAATAAACTTATTTTGTTTTTCTCAACAACATTTACAATGGAAAGGATACTGTGGTTGTGTTGCTCAAAAATTGTACATGTATTAAGGTTTGACGCCTCTTTGCAACACTGTAGGGGCCTAAGATAATCTAACCCGCATGCAACACTGTGAGATTATCTAACACTCCTTGCAACGCTGTGAGATTATCTAACACCCCTTGCAACACTGTGCGATTATCTAACACACCTTGCAACACTGTGAGATTATCTAAAACCCCTTGCAACACTGTGAGATTATCTAACACCCCTTGCAACACTGTGAGATTATCTAAAACCCCTTGCAACACTGTGAGATTATCTAAAACCCCTTGCAACACTGTGAGATTATCTAACACCCCTTGCAACACTGTGAGATTATCTAAAACCCCTTGCAACACTGTGAGATTATCTAAAACCCCTTGCAACACTGTGAGATTATCTAAAACCCCTTGCAACCCTGTGAGATTACTTAACTCCTTTTGCAACACTGCATGACCTTAGATTATCTAACACCCTTTGGAACACTCTGAGATTATCTAAGAGGCGAGACCTCCGAATGTAACTTCCATCTCCGAAAAGGACGGGAGCGAGACAGGAAAATTCCTGTAGAGTCTACAGTAGAGTGCCTTTCCCAATCCTTTCATCAACCTGTCAAGAAGTACTCGATATGAAAAATGGGAGCACCAGGAATGGATTAGCCAACACTCATTGGATTTAATTAGGATAAGAAGACAGTTGAAGGCAGAAGCGAATGCAAGTAAAACAAGAGGATCAATAGCGGATGCATTGGAGCAGTACAGGACAACAGCTAAAGATGTAAAAAAAAATAACTAAGAAAAGACAAGGAGAAATTCATTAACAGGATGGCAGAGAAGGCAGAGGACGCAGCGGTAGGAGAGCACATGCGAATCCTTGACCAGACCACAAGGACACTTGCCGGAAAATACGAAGTCTGTCCTGTTGTATGGATGTGAGACATGGAACGCGTCACAGACTTGCATAAAGAGGATCCAGGTTTTTTTGAACAGGTGTCTAAGAAAGTTACTGAGGATCAGATGGACAGACAGGGTCACCAATGTGGAAGTGTTAAGGAAAACAAGACAGATCACAGTCAGAGAGGAGGTAGGAAGAAGGCGGTGGCGATGGATCGGACATACTCTCAGGAAGTCAGGCAACTGCATAACAAAGAAAGTTTTGGATTGGAACCCACAGGGTAAGAGATTAAGGGGAAGACCGCGTGGAACCTGGAGAAAAATCACAGAAATCGATATACAGAAAAGTGGGAGACATGGAATAACATCAAGAGGCCAGGAGAGTTTTAGTTTTAGTTTTAGTAGAGGTTTTACGGCACTCGCAACTGCATACGGTCATATGAGCGCCAGAAGAATAGAGGTGTTACAAGAGAGTAACAAACATAAAAAAAGAAGAAGGGGAGATAAGGACGATAGATGTTTGATAGGAAAGAAGGAGTAAACCACATCAGAGCACCCGCCAACCACCCACCAGAGGCCAGGAAAGAGAAAGGTGGGAAAATAATTAATAAACGAGAACCCGATTTTGCCGAGACCGTCCGAATAGGGTTGGACCCCCACCCCCCTAATTTTAATCGTAACGTCAACCTAGCAAAACCACCAATGAGTGTATTGTAGTTAGTAGTTGTTTACCGGTTGAGGTGCTTTACGGTCGCACGCAGTAGACCTGTGTTCGATTCTCAGGTGCGCCGAATTTTTTCGAGTATCTTGACATTTCTGCCACAACGATGCGTCCCTCTCAGTACTCTCAGCTGTGGCTTGCCTTGAGAAGTAGAGACAAAGCCCGCTTCTTATGAACTCTTAACCTTAGTGGACTGAGTATGATGTGTCGTTTGGGGTGATAAAAACACCTACTTTTGAAAAGATAGCAAAACCCCAGTTTATGCTGTTGCTTTGACCCAGGACCCACTTCTTACTGATAGTATTAATTTCCGCTGGGCATGTTCGCGAATATTTTTTATCAGCGGGTGGTTGGTGGGTGCTCTGGTGTGGTTTGCTCCTTCTTTCTTATCAAACATAAAATGTCGTCCTTATCTTTCCTCCTCCTCCTCTCGGTGCATGTTCCTCTCATGCACCACCTCTAACCTTCAGCACTTACATTATAATGACCTAGTTGTGCTGCAAGTGCAGTTTGCTCGCTTGAAGACCCGCTGAGGTTATGTTTTTGTTTTGTTTTTTCAGAAAGGTTTGGGTTTGTTTTTGTTTGTTTTTTTTGGGGGGGAAGTGGTTATCGAGATATTCAATTAATAATTGCATTTGAAAATGCTTAACACGCTGTGAAACTCAATTTTTTTTTACATCAAATTTCCCAAAACTAGGTAATGAGCTGACAGAACTTAGTAATTCTGATGTACATGTATCGCCTTCTGCTTGGTTGTATTGTTCTTGACTATCACTAATGTTTCTTTGACCTCCTGTTTCCATCGTTTCCTGTGAGGCCGAGAATTACAAAGTTCTATCTGCCCAGTGCCTAGTTTTGAGAAACTTGACGTTAAAAAAGTGGAGTTTCACAACCTGACATGCTTTCTCGAATGCAATTCTTTAAATATCTAGATAACAACTCTGAATAATATTACGAATTTGATAGAGCAGATAGAACATAATTTGGTTTCTGACCTCATGGTCTTAGTAATCGAAACGGCCAAAAATGTCTGATAGAACTTCGTCATTCTAAGATTGCGTAGTGGTTGGGCTACCAGACCCATACTCGTGAGAGACTGAGATTGCGGGTCCGGGGGTTCGAGCCTCACCTCGGTCCGACGTTGTGTCCGTGGGAAAAGCACTTTACACGAATTTCCCATTTGGCTCGGTCCTTTCGGAGATGGATGTTAAAAGTCCTGCCTCTTACATCATCTAATACATGTAGTGTTGATAGGGTCGTTAAACCTGTGCCATTTCACTTTCCATCTTTCCCTAGGTCTGTTTTTTCCTGTTTTACCATCTCTGATCTCCTGGCTGTAAGCTCTCGCTACTATACTGTCTGGTGGAAGTCTTGACAGATGCCCAAACCATTATCATTAATCAATTCGTTGTTTGTCTATGTATTGTAGGCAAACAGAAAGTTGAGCCAACTTGTTCTCTGACTATTGTCTTGCTTTCTTAAAAACGTTCAAGATTATCCTAGAGCACATAGACAATACCACTGTTCTTGGACCTTGCGATTACACTGTGTGTGTGTGTGTGTGTGTGTGTGTGTGTGTGTGTGTGTGTGTGTGTGTGTGTGTGTGTGTGTGTGTGTGTGTGTGTGTGTGTGTGCTGTCCACTTCCATTTGCGTCTGTTTATTTTCAAGGTGTTTGTGTTCAACGATATTGTTCTATCTGGTACAAATGTCGCTGATTGCGTTTGGCAAGATAGCGTTGTGGTCTGATGAGTACAGCCATCACCGTATATATAATAAACGTGGCATATTTATTGTCAGTAGGCTCCTCCAGGACGTCACTGACACAAGAAGAGAATTGATTGGCAATCAATGGGCATTGTCCCTCATGCCAAACATGACACTTCACATCTTTGGTTACCAAATTTTAAAAATATAGACAGCTAATTTGGTCCTGTTATATATAATGTAGTGCAGCAGATGCTTTCAACGCCGTACTTGTCATACAAATCCGCTTCCAAGTAAATTCACACTAGAGATAATCTGGTCCCATCCACTGGGTTTTATGCAAGCTTCTTGTTAGATTCTTTCTCCTATCTTGCATACTTTACATTGATCCTTCCGACATACATTACATACAACAGGTTGCTCCTTTTGAATATCACTCTAAAGTCGTCAGGGACAATGTGGGAATCTTTCCGTTTTCTTTGGTACTCTCTATAAAGGCCTCTGAGGCTATGAAAGTGTTAGTCAAGATAGATTTTGCCTGCATTCTGTCTGTAGTAATGGGACAGCAATTTCGCCAAGTTTGTCGAATAATTTCTTAGATCTATCACAAAATTACTCCGGTAATTTGACAATAGTGGAGCTCCCATCTCCAAGTCATGTGAGCTGTCTTTGCAACAGTCACGAATAACCACTGCGAGAGGGCAGTTGCATAGAAACTAATTGTCTAGATAGGTAGAAAGTATGAGATTCGGTTCAAATTGAAGCGTCGAGTTGGAGGGTTGAAGTAGAAGGTTTGTGGTTTGTTGAAGAGACCATTTTAGGGGCGAATATATTTATGGGTTGCTTTTATTTCGAGTGACAAATTAAGTATCATCTATCCCACACTGATTGAACTAATCAATGATTCAAGAAAGGTACATGACAGACACAGCAAGGGCGCGCTCTTAAAGTAAATTAAGAAACTCGAAAATTCGCGATAGAAATATTTTCTAATAGTTGTAACGAGTGTAAAATAAGCGCACCTTAGCTGTCAATCATAGATTGTTTTAAAAAATTCATTCGTCAGCAGCTTTTGCCACAATTTACTGACTTGGTCTAGTCAGTATTAACGTATTCTTTGATGCCATCTTGCCCTTTCTCATTACACTACCAAACCTAGTACATGTAATAGATTACGCCAACCGCCTTGACCAAATCTGGCTATCGATAGGGTTCGATCTGAGTCGACTTTAGCAAAGGCAGCACTTTGTTTTGCTGTTACCCTCCAGTCTGTGTTGACAAAAGCCACAGTCGTGTGGGTCACGCCGCATACGTGACAGGTGAACACCTCACAAGCTGCTGAATCTGCGCGATTCAATATACCGCCCATTCGCCACTACTGGGCTGCAAAACTGGCACTAGGGCAGTTGAATCACGTGGAAGTTGGAGACTGGTGTGATATAGGCAATTGATTTACTGAAGGATTGAAACACTTTATCTTTCAAACTCAGGGTTTTAACATAAGGTGTATCAAAGACTGTACTACATAAAGGGATCAAAAAGTGATTTCCTAAAATTTTGTCACTTAGGCGGTTGAATCACGCGGCTAGTGATATGTGTCATGACGCCTCGCAATCAGGCATTCGTCAATTTCTTAACATGTGGAGTTACTGCATAGGTATTACTATTAGCTGAACCTAGATTATTTGCCTTAATTTTTATTTTTTTAAATACCTAGCATCTTTTAAATAGAAGTCGAGACATCTGCAATTGCAGAATGTGGTTTCAGAGAAAAATTAGCAAGAAAATGGCAGCTAAAGTCTGGTAACTTCCAACAGCTTCAGAGTAATTGAAAACTGAAGTTCTATATATTTTGTACCTTTAATCAATGTTATTCAGTAAATTCATTAGGAAATGTACTGTTATACGGACATAAAATATGTAAGCTAAAAAACAAAAATTAGACAAAAATTACCAAAAATGCCTGTTTCTTGGATTTCATTATTAAGAGTTCAGAGAAAGAAACTCCCCTCTCTGTAGATAAAATATGTGAAATGAAAAAGCCACAACAACGACAAAAAATGTACAAAACAGGTGTTTAAAAATACAACGTTTTATTTTTATGAAAATCATGGTCCATTATTATGATAAAGCAAATAGGGCCTACATGTTCATCAACTAAAACCAGAATCATCAAAATCTTAAACTATCAGGTTGAGAGAATTAAAAACTCATGGTATAAAAAACAATATGACCATTCAGAAACTTGACACTTTTTAAAAAAAGACAATTTCAGATTTAGATTACATTATAATAAGATGCAAGATCCGCAAACCTCTAAATTTAGTAAAAGATCATCTATGTCTCCAGCTGAAAATTCTAGAATGAAATGACAAATTAAAAAAAAAAAGTAGAATTGAGTAAAAAATGTTGAAATGGTATAGGTTTTACGGATTTAACAACACTGTTAGTCCATTCAAGAGGCTATGGAATAGAATTAAGAACTCCAGTCTTCTTATCATCTTATTTCTAACCATCTTAGAAATATTTTTCTCATTTCCTATGATTTCTAACATAAAATACAAAAAGGAGGGAATGGACATAATGGGAATGCACAGGTTTAAAAAAACAATGTCAAAGCAACAATGGGTTCTCCTTTCTCTAAATCTGATGCTCGACAGTCTCTCTCATTTCACACGACATACGTCCGTTCACACAACATGATCATTGGTACCGTTCGTCCATAAAAAAATCAACATGTTTAATGGCATTAAAGATCAGATGAATGTGTACAGAACTGTATAAAATACATGTCCTTTATTAAGAAGGTGGAGAGTTGTTTGTTTGCTAGGAGGATGAGTGCAGAATATTTACACACAATAAACATTTTTAAGTGAAAGAATCCTGATTTTTTTTTTATGGCTGTCCATGGCATACATAGATCTGTAAATAGAATGGGAGTATTCATTGAAGTAAGGGAGTATCATCAATAAAAAAAAAGAGAGAGAGAGAGAGAGAGAGAGAGAGAGAGAGAGAGAGAGAGAGAGAGAGAGAGAGAGAGAGAGAGAGAGTGTAAAAGAGCGCGACTGCAGTAAGGCAGTTTTATAATAAAAGGAGGGACTGAGAGAGAAATAATAAAAGGAGTATTCCAGAAGGTATATATATATATATATACACTTGAGTCTGTTCAAACTGAAATCTGAGGGGCTGCCATGAATTCTTCGATTTAGCAAGAAAGCTTAAACAGAAGAACAAAATTAGGGAATTAAATTTTCATACTGTTTCCACGTGTTCAATTTGACCAAACTCTATTGAATATATAAGAGAGAGAGATTCATTATAGCTTGTGGAGAAAAAAAATAGAAGAAAAATCCCTGCAGATTTTTTTTTAAAGGTAGATTAACTAAACACAAAGCATTTGTTCACATTTTAGCGAGACAAAGAAACTATCCAGATCACATGTTTCCTTGAGTACAAATACGACATCAGATCTGCGGCTAAGATTATAATATGGTTTTTTCCTCCTCCTCTATCACTACATGAGCAGCAACAGAAATCTACATATCAATCGATGGAATGGAAATCAACTGAATGTGAAGAACTTTATGTATGGCCTCAGCAGCAAAAATTCTGGTGCATGACAAGGAGCATATTTACAGTAATGCAGCACAACTGCAGGGGAATGAAATGAGCGGCCGTATTAATTATAAAGAGCATAGTTTCGGGTTGTGAATCAGCATCAGAAAACAGTCTTTTTTTTCGTATAAAAAGGAATGTAAGACACCGGCACGGTACTTTTCACAGGCAACACTAAAGAAAAAAAGTTTTTGTTCAGTAAATTTCCCTTTACTCTAAGTAAAAAGACTACATGTAAGAGGATTCATGGTATGACCCAAGTCTTAACTCAGTATGATGACTTCAGAAACAGGACCCCGGATGAAAAAAATCTCATCTGTAGTCATACGAGTGGAAACGCCCTCAAAGAAGTCGAGTCTTACAGCAGAGTGATCCTTTGCGGGATTCGAACCCGCACAACCACATAATAAGTCCAGTCTGACACTAACAACACAGCTAATGGAGTACCCCAGCATAGGTCATTCAGATGTAACACAACAGAGAGATATGGAATTTTTGTTTCATTTTCTAAAAATATGGTCCAACAACATCATCTACAAAATATGCCCTATCAACACTATCAGGTTATTTAAGAGGCGAGAACTCAGAGTGTACCATCAACCTTCAATAGGACCAAATAAAACAAAATTGGTGTAAAGTGCCCTTTCCCAAGGATGCAATGCTGGATTGAGCTAAGGCTCCAACCCGCGAGCTATCCACTATGCTACCAACCCCACCTTCAAATTCAACTGGCTTATCATAAAAGTTGTAAAGTCCTGCAGAACTTCAAACTGAATAAATGTATGACTACAGACTACATTTTGCTTTTTTTTGTAGTTTTTCAAATGTAATCGAAGACAACAAAATATATCTTTTACAAATTCATCCAATTAAAAGTAAAACAAAAACAAACAGACCATTAAAAATAACTTGACAAGTCTCCGCTCACTCACTGAGAAAATACAGCTCTGTAGGTTATGACCAGTAAGAAAAACAATAGCAGATCGGTCATACATCGCTTTTGGAAACTACATAAGTTGCACTGTGCTTTTCATAAACATCATCCCTGCCTTTCTGACTCTGCACTAGGGTATAGGCAACAAACAAGGCACAACTCTTTCCCCTATGTCGGGCTCGCCTCTAGATATTGTTCCACTTGATCCCGTTTTTCCGTGCTTTGCGCTACTGCTTCTGGAGTATTGAGATTAGGAAAAAAAACTTGACGTTCATTCAAGCCATAACTCAACCGAGAACACTCATTGTGCTTATTTTATGCTTCTATATATACAAATGGGGAATGAAATCATGGACTGTACAAATGAAAGCAGCTTCAGAATGTAACAAGACATAGAAATTTTAAAATTATATCCAAAATCTTACTGTGAATTTCGTTTCACTCTAAACTCTTTACCCCTGGAATTATTTTCCACGTTTTGAAGGACATTTTTTAAAGACTTTGTGAAATACATAACAAGATATAATACTCGAAAAATGTATATAATATGGCCAAAACTCAGTCAAAGTGAAAGAGGAAATAGTTTATACATTTATCTAGAATTTCTGGGTTAAAATACCTACTCAGGATCCGAAAGCGATCGCATTCCAAGTTATACTTCATGCAACTGCAATCTGATCGGATGCGGAAACCATCCACCCTAGGACTGGACCAGTTTTACTGGACGCTCCTGTCATCCACCCAGGGTCATTGAGATAAGGCACATCTTCATGTTCCTACAATAATTCTTAACAGAGATGGCTTATTCTGGCTATCCTAGTTTCAGAGGCGTCGCTGCACCTCCTGCTGATGTGCTACTGGTCTATTCACGAATCAAATGTAAAGTCCGCTTAACATTTTAGATTAGGTTATAACAATCAGACCATCTTTATGCAGACTCGATGATCAAAGACAATCACCAAAAACAACTTTGAGGCAAATTCGGTACGTATAAAATCAGAAGTAAATCATTAGAAATAGCTGCTTTTAACTTTTTTGATACAAGTTTTGTTTTTCGCAGTATGCCAAGGTGTGCACTTCCGTGATGTACCAGGAATGTTAACATGGCATTGAAGGGGTTTGAGCCAAGTCAAATTTCTCGTAAGTCTGGACATTACTATTTTATTACTATGAACAGTACAAATACGACAGAATTCCGACAAAAACGGTGACAAACACAGATGCTGCTGTGGAACATGCTCGTGATGGCGGGAGTGAGGGACAGTTGGAGCCTTGGCACTCGGTGGTTTCTGTGAACAAATAAAACGTAGAAAATACCTCTTAGTCCTTCATTCAAGTAGAGAGACGCATATTTTGATAAGTTAATGGATTAAAATCTTGCAACGAAAAAAGACAGACAAAAATAATTGAGGGAAAGAAAAGAAAAAGGAACTACTATTGGTGCCCTCCAACCACCCACTTTTCAGAAATCTGTTTGGATTGGAATTTAAAAAGGCAAGCACATCATAATATAAATATACATGAGAGGAAGGGAAGGTGGGAAGGATACACAGAGAGAGAGAGAGAGAGAGAGAGAGAGAGAGAGAGAGAGAGAGAGAGAGAGAGAGAGAGAGAGGGGAGGAAAGGGGAAGACAGTGAGGGAGGGAGGGAGAGAGAAAAACGACTCACCAAAAAGTTTGATGGTGGAGTTGGCAGAGCCAAAAACATTGTTTGCCACACAGTAGTAGTCTGTGTAGTCATTTGCCTGCACGTTCTTCACCTGGAGAGCAGAAACATTACAAACATTTATTCCTGGCACTTTGTGAGACTCAACATACCAGCATTTATTTGTGTAGCTGTAAGGTGCTTCACAGTTGTACTCAGAAGATGCAGGTTCGATTCTGGAATGAGGAAGTTTTGTTTTTTTTAATCGAGTATGTCTGACTGTCTGCTGGAACATTGGTCCCCTGTCAGCCTGGGTTGGCCCTGTCAGGCAGCCTGCCTCCTAAATACATTCCACTCACTGACATGTTTAAATTAAAAAAAGACCTAGTATTCTGACTGCCTTAGTTGAGAACCCTTAAAAAAAAAACCAGCTGAGTATGTTTAGTTTTTTTGTAAGAGTTTTTTTGGCACTTGCATATTTACCTGCCGAAGATAGAGGTGTTTTAAGAAATTAATAAACAAACACAAAAAAGGAGAGATCAGGATGATAGATGTTTCCTTAGAAAGATTGAGCAAACTACACCAGAGCACCCACCAAGTGAGTAAAGTACATTCTCAATACTTTTGAGCGCATGCCGCTCGTGGAAACACTGATGTCTCCACATGTGTAAGAATAAAAGTTTTGTCTGTTCATCAATGTCTGACAGTGACCAGTGCATCTGCAGAGGGAGAATATTTCTTAAGCAGAATAGAAAAACTAAAGCTTAAACGTGTGGTTTCTGATGTGGTGGATGAGACTAATTCTGACAGCAGAGAAAAGTTTCCCACATTTTGAACATTGAAAAGCTCCACTTCCACTTGTAAATGTGTGCAGCTTGTGGGCTTCTTTATTGCTTTCAACATTTCTTATTTGTAAAGCCTCATAGTATGACCCGCTGTTCACTGTGACTGCTGCTCTTCAACTGGGTCTGTCAAGAGCTGGGCTCCCCATGTCGAACCACGTGTACCACTTACAGAGACCAATAAGTAAAGACTACTAATCTTTTTACGATTATAACTGTGTAGTAGTATTTGTCGAGACACTTCAGAAAAGACTCAACATTCTGATTTCTTTGAATGTTACAACTTACCGAAACGGCTAAGAAAAGACTAATACTCAATACATTCACTGTGTACAGCTAGTAGGCCTACTAGAGATGTCTGAGAAAAGACCAACGTTCTGATTTCTTTGAACTGTAGAACTACCAATAAAAGATGACTTAGAAATGACAAATATTCATAATACCTTGTGTACTGTTTCAGTTTGTGTTTTACAAAACTAGCAACTCATTAAGGCCATAAAAGCGCCTAAAATTAGAGGTGTTACAAGAGATTAACAAATACAAAAAAGCAAAAAAGATGGATATACAGTCAAACCTACGGAGTCACTAAGGTGGCCGTCTAAGACAGGTGTTACTGCTTTGTGTGATAGGGGTTCTTTGTTAAAATATTATGGTGGCCGCGGCCGCGTTGGACAGGTGCTCGTTTTACACAGTTAAATTGTATAGAAAAAAACGCAAGGGGGGAAATGGAAAGTAGCCGTTTGTACAGGTGACCGTCTTATAGAAGTGGCCGTCAGGGCAGGTTCGACTGTATAAGGACGATAGATGGTCATTAGGAAAGGAGCAAACCACATCAGAGCCCCCGTCAACCATCCACTTACCTTGAGCGTGTACCACTGCTCCATGGCCTTGAGGTTCTGGTTATCCGTCGTCTGTTTGTTGACCTCAAACTTGTCGTCATCGGATATAGCTAGGATTTCTATGCCAGCTCGTCTCTTGAAAGTGAGTGTTGGTTCGGGGTGACCTATGAGGATCGAGGGAACAAGTAAACGAATTCAAAAATAGATAAGCAAATAATTAAATAAATAAATCATTAAATAATCTTTCAATATTAATGAATTAATGAACACACAGAGGCACAGTATCAGAGACAGACTTACGACCAACTGAAGGGGTGTGGGGGGGTGGGGGGGGGGGGGGGTGTGGAGGACAATTTATTTGAAGCGACCAAAAGTTTGGTTGACAAGACAAAAAGAAAGTTTCCATCCCTGTCTTCTCCTTAAACGGGAGCAGCAATGTTGATCTTTGATAGATCTTGTTTATCTTCCGTTTTGTCTGTTTCTAAAATAGATTAGGGTTTAATTTATGTGTCACATTGTGGTGAAATTAGGCGCTCATGAAAATAAAAAAAATTGAAGAAAAAATAAAATAGTTTTCTTTCTTTCTTTTTAGGCGGGAGGTGGGGGGTTCCAACACCTTAAACGTCCATTTAATTACACATTTCTATGTGGATTTAACTACAATAACATTGATCTAAGGAACAAAAAATATAAGTATTAAGCACTCGAAGTCATCAAACTTAAGTGGCCATTTTCTTGCCAATTTTACGACTGAGACCAGGCGACCCCCCCATCTCCTCAAATCACACATATCTCACCTTTTATTCAAATGGGTATTTTTAAAATTAAAAGCAAGACAAACGGACAAGCTTAAAGACTATACAATAACTTCATATACCCAAAACTTGATGAGCCCCTGATTCAACAGTGTTGTGACACATATATAGTTCACTAGTTAGTTCTTATTTGTTTTTGTTCTTCGGCAGAGTCCACTGGATAGGCAACGGTTCTGACGAATAACTTCAACCTTCAACATTAGTCTAACCTTGGTCTAGGTCATGCTCAGTGTGTCATCAAAGACACGAAAGCGACTCTAGCTTTAAACCAAACTGCAAATAATTGTTGAAGTCGAAAAGGGGGGAAAATAAAGTGCAGTAGACATTTGAGCACACCACTGAGCTCCCTGTCAACTTTTTTTTTCTCTCAAAGACAAGGACAAAATAAGAACCATAGTTATTTAAATAATGTAAACATTAAATGAATTTTGAGTATTAATGATGTTATCATTCCCGGGGGGGGGGGGGTATCCAAAGGGACATAACCTCTACTTTCAAGCAAGCATTTTGAGGCACCATTAGTTACTCCCCCTCTGAAAGTGCACCAACACACCGCAAACAGCTTTATAAATAAGTAATGATAATAACTGCTAACTGACACCTTGAAATCAGCAATATTAGAGATTTGATCCAACCTCTCCGTCAGATGCAATTATGACCCACCACCCCCACCCCTCGAGTTTATCTTTAAAAAAAAAATAATGCCACCATTCCAAAGTCCTATACTTCGCAACGCTCAGACTTAGAATGAACTTGGGTGACCCCAACATTCGCGGTACTCACTCGACGCCTTATCATGTGTGACATACAAACGAGCAGGTTCACTGACCAGTCACGACGGTGAGCTAGACAAGACGCTTGTATAACTTTCTTTTCTTTTTACACAAGTGACAAATATTGATTTATTTTCATAGCGACTCAGCCTTTGTAAAGCACAAACTGCATTTTACAATGTTGACTATTACCGGCAAATTTCAGGGTGGTAGCGAAAGCGAAAGTAGATCTAGATTTTCTCGATCGAGCCTCGGTATCACACATACACTTTCGCTTGCCGCCATAGCCGCCTGTCTGCTTGAAACGTACTCTAGGACCGGGAAAAGCCGAATGATCGCACCCGACAAAATGAACTTAGGGACGTTATGGGATTTGATTTTCAAATATTTGAGAACTTTTATGTATCTTCCCAAGTCTTTCCCTAGGCAACTTACAGATTTCCTCAAATTTCCTTTTATTGCCTACGTTAATCCAACCATTTCAGTCGTAAAAATTTTTCGACAAAAATCCGACTTATCCGACCTAAACATAAATTTCCTACCAATTTCTGACTTTCCGACTACCCTGGCCACCCTGGTCCCATTGAATTTAAAAAGATAGAAATACATGATTTGAAATGGACTCAATATGAACATCATAATATTAATAATAAAACAACAACAATCATAGCAGACTCTAGAGCACTGAGAAACATTCTCGGCATTGCAGGAAACATTATAGCAATGACCACGAAAATCCTTTTTTTGCCAGAAAATGTTTGCAAATAGGTGCATTTTGTAGCTTTATCTTCACTGAGCATAGAACTTTTAGAATTTTTAAAATCCATCAATTAACAAAAAAGTTACGGATTTTTTAATCAATTAATTTCTGGTACACTTTTATATAATGAAAAACCCCCAAAATATGGGACGTTCTTTGGTGAGTTTTGAGACAATATTCGTCATAACTCGCTCATTTCTCTGAGTATTTAAAAGAAACTTGGCAACCCAGTACATTTTCTAGTGCAGAATCTAGTCCTGCTTTCAGATTTTTCATAGCTATCCTATTTTTTGAGTTATGAAGACGTTTATAGGTAAAAATGTTGGCCTTTTTCGTTGCGTTTTGAGACAATATTTGTCATAGCTCGCCTATTTCTTGGAATATGTAAATGAAACTTGGCAGTCTAGTACATTTTTTAATGCAGAATTTAGTCATGCAGTCAGATTTTTAATATCTGTCATACTTTTTGAGTTGTAAAGACATTAACAGGTAAAAAAGTGGCGTTCTTTACAGATTTACAAAGATTATCAGTCATATGTTCACCCAAAGTCATGATATTTGAATGAAACTTGGCAACATAAAAGGTTCTTCCTTGCCAAGCAATATTCTGGATCAATTTGTCACAAAAATGTAAGTAGAGAGCTACTAATAAATCCAGTTTTGTACTAGTAAAAGCATGCATACTTTGTTATAGAAAATAAGATCGTCTCTGTGTATATCCATTGTTGGACAGTGTCCTATTGTGTGGTAGATTAAGATGCGTTCAGATAATATAGTTTACAAGTCATGGGAATATTTCGCATGTGTAGGCTACAACTCATACAATAAATGTAACATATTTACACCCCCCCCCCCCCCCTTCTCTCTCTCTTTCTCTCTCTCTCTCGCGCACGCGTGAACGATAACAATGTATAAACGGGACTGTCTTCCCAGACTGGACTAAATAAGTACCATACTCTTTAATAACAATCTTAATGCCTCACTTTTCCCAAACAGAGCACACAGGACGAGTCCAAGTGTGTGCTTTCCCAAGAGGGGGGAATAGGCTTTCATTACGCAAACACAATGCCATACCACTTCTCAAGATGTTTGCTTTTCTGTTTCTATTCTTCTGTCATGCAATCAAGCAAATAAAAATGACTACATCTATTGTATTGTGACTAAAATGCAACAAAAACGCAAGTTATCAAGGCCCCCGTTTAGTTTTCAAGTATCCTTCCCCCCCTTTCCATTTCACATAAGCGGGGCCTCGTTTGTAGCGCCCGAGGCGACCGATGGCTGATGACGTCACTCAGTGGAAATTTCCAGGCAGTCAGCCGTTCACCCAGCACGCGCAAATGGCAATGTCGCTTTTTTCCTTAGTTACTCCCACATTTTTAAAGATTACGCCAAAACCGCTAAACACAGAAGCATGAAATTTTAAGGGAATAAAGAAAAATGGTGTACAACGTATCAGTCAGTTTGACAAATCACAGCTCCAAAAAACCTTCAAAGTGCACCACATCAACCACTTTCGCAAACGTTTTCGACTGCTTCTAGGATGGGTACAATGTTGTCAAACTGCATACTACGAGATTGACCTCTTTTCTGATTGGCTGCCAAGTTTCATTCATATCCATTCACGAGAAGCGGCGTGAGAGCGAGTTGAAGACAACAACCTTTGCGTTAGTGCGTCCCATGGGGGGCCAAAAATCGGCAGAACAAAATGCGCTCGGTGGGCATTGCTAAACATTATCATACAGCGCAAACACCCGATTGAGAGCAACACAGACTTTGAGTTTGAGCATATGTTTGGCAACTAAACAGGATAGCAAATGGAACGCACCTTGCACAATACATTCCAACTTGGCACTGAACCGTCTGTTCTGTGCTTGGCCTACAGAGTTCTGCACCACACGTGTTATCGGAGCGTGGAACACGCGCAACTCGGCCAAGTGCTCTGCTGGTGGCTTGATATTGTTGTCCGCGACACAGCGATACACGCCCATGTGATGAACATTTACGTTGACCAGTGGCAACTCTGGGCTCTGGGGAATTTTTTTAAAATAAGAAGAAATGATAAATAAAATATACCATATCGATCACCGGGGTGAAATTTGGGTTACAAGGGCAAACATACATATTTAAATACATGATTAGAAATACAGACGTTTATACCTAAAAATACAATATTATACCAAAGATGAAAGAAAAAAAAAACTACCAGAAAACACGCAAGAATTCCGGGTCAGCCCTGAAAATAACACCCATGATGTGAAGGAATTTTTTTTTATATTATTTTTTTGGGGGAAAAAAAATGTACAAATGTAATGTTTTATGTTTAAAATATTGTAACAACATACTGTTTTATGAGTAAAAGCATGAAAGAACATAATGTTTAATGTGTACTAAATTAGTTGCTGCAAATTGTTTGTTTGTTTTAGTAGAGATTTTACGGCGCTCGCAACTGCATAAGGTCATATGAGCACCAGAAGATTTGAGTAACAAACATAAAAAAGAAGGAGGGTAGATAAGGATGATAAGGTGTTTGATAGGAAAGAAGGAGCAAACCACACCAGAGCACCCGCCAACCACCCATTGCAAATTGTAGCTGATAAAAAACCGACTCACCCTGTATTGAGCGACGGGGTTTACGAGGGGCAGGAGGCCACCATCTGATCGTGTCCACGTGATGTTGGGATAAGGAATGCCTGTTGCCTGGCAGCGGAGACTGGAATTAGCTCCATTTGATACCTCAAGTACCGCCGTGGTTGGTCCGTCACGGATGGTTGGAGCCACTGGGGAGAATTACAGATTGAAGACGATGTTTGTTTGAGTAAAGAAAAGCACAGCAAAACAAAAATGGTCTTTTAGTGCTGGGAAAAAGTAAGACAAATAGACAGACAGACAGAATCAACACAGGGAAAGTAAAGAAGTAAGACCTACCAGTTGCGCCCTCCAACCACTCATGGTTTTATGACAAGAAACTCAACGCACAGAAAAGTTTCAAGACAAGAAACGCTTCTGGAACCAGAAAATATGCCAGTAGTAACTGTCTAGATGTAGTGCGTCGTGACTGTTGCAAATGGTGAGAGTTGTAAGTTGTAACACTTGTAAGTTGTGACAGTTATAAGTTGTGCGAGTTGTAAGTTGTGACATTATAATTATTCAAAGCACAGTTTATTCAAATTGCTGCCAACAGTATTCTCATCTCCTTGAGATGTCAATGAACAAACAGTATGCCACAGACCTTTGAAAAGATGAAGGAGTCAGAAATGGCTACATTAGAATGAAAAAGTTCTATCTCACATTTTTAACCGTTTTGAGTTACTAAAACCAAGAGATCAGAAAACGAATGGTCTATATGCTCTATCAAAATAGTCAGATTGTTCGCAGTCGTTATCAAGATATTCAAATAAATGCATTCGAAAAAGCTTGATGTGGAGTGAAACTAGAAATCTTAAATGTCAAATTTCTGATTCTCTCAACCAGGGACTGAGCAAATGGAGATTGTAATTTTCTGAAGTAGCGAAATACTAGATCTTAATAGACAGATACTCTTCGTTCAACCAAGGTCAACAAAAGGCATACTTGACATGTTTGTTTTTTTTTTATCCCCCAAAAAACCCATAACTTTATGTTCCACAGTATAGACACTAGAATCTGAACTGTGGTGTAGCCACTACAGAGGGTGATCAATACCTTGAACTGTCAGCTGCCCTTTCTTTTTCGTCCAGCGGTTTTCCGGTTTCCCTACCACTCGAATTTTGCAGATGTAGGTACCGGCATCTTGCTGTCGTAAGCGTCGAACGATCAGCATGTGGGTCTGCCGGTCGTCCTTACGACGTACACGCACCTCGTATTTTTTCAAACCGCCCATCATCGGATTCAGCTGCACGTCAATTGTCTCAGCAATGGAGATGGTCTGCGCTGAATCTTCATGGTACCACTCCACCTGCAAAGGAATGAATGTGTGTTAATTACACAATCATTTTTCTTCAGCATTGCCCAGCTCCCCCCACCCCCACCCCAAATCTCAGGAGTAGTCGATTCTACACAGTCCACAACCGTGACTCACAAAGTACAAAGTTACTGATTTTGATATTTTTTTCTCTTTCAAGTTCGTCATGGTGTTCCATGACTAAGAAATCATAAATTTTGACATTACTATTCACTTTTCTCAAAAACATTATTTACATTTCATTGTCTTGGAAGCCTCACGATTCTCCACATGTCATGCTCTTTTTGCCTGGTACTTTTAAAGCACAAGGACGACAGATATTTGATAGGAAAGAAAGGGCAAACCACATCAGAGTACTCGCCAACCGCTCACAGAAGAAAAGCACCTTACTTCTAGTCTTAGAAGTAAACATATTATGGAAACCGAAACTTACTCCCACATACATAATGATAATTCGACACACACTGACGAACAAAAAAAAAAGCTTTAATAGGCCTCTACAAAGTTCTCTTAAAACAAATTATATGTTAAACATTCTATTTTTTTCTTCCTCCTTAACTAATCAACATAAGTTTTAATCCTGATGTAATATAGAGAGGTCTGCTTAAGGCGAAATCTGCAGGACAACCAGATTTCCTTCCATTTAGCTGGGTTTTCAGTTTAGAGAGCTTACTGAAATATAAATAAAAGGAACAATTTTCGGTTTACCCCTGTTTTTGGATCAATTATATTAGGTTCAAAAGGAGTACCATCTTTTTTTTTAATGTAAAAAAGAAACGAGTAAATAAATAAATTTCAAAAAAATTTTTAAAGCCCATATAAAACAGTTAACCCATAAAGTAGTACATACAACAACCAGCACTGACCATATTATTGCCCAGCTTGGCTACGGTGCAGTTGAGACGACCTGTACGTCCCAGGGGCTGGACCTCAGGCCAAATCTCATCCACAATCTCGGGATCCTGCGCAAACACTGAAACAAAGACATGCAGTCATTAAGGAGTCTTGTTTATAGATTTAGCAAGGGTTTTACTGCATTTGCAACACAAAAAGGTCATCTAGATGCTAAAGATTAGAATAAGAGTTGTTTTACAAAGAGAAAAACAAAATAAAAAAAGAAGGAGAGATAAGGATGATAGATGTTTGATAGATGTCATTGAACAGTATTTTTAAAATGATTTTAGCAAATTTCGATGTTTCTTTATTAACTTTTGTGAGACCACCCAAGAGGTCATGAGGAGGTCACAAGTGAGGCATCATGGTGAAATCAGGCACTTGTCACAATAATGAAATTGAAGAAACAGGCATTTTTCCTCCATTTTGGCAATTTCTATCAGTTTTTTGCTTTTTTTGCTTTTGGCTCAACACCTTTTGTGTCCATGTGAACTTTACAGAAAAATGTTGAGCAAAGGAATAAAATGTGTGGGGGTTTTTTTTCAGTTTCAATGACTCTCAAGCTAATGCAGAGTAACCAGAGTGGCGGCCATTTTCTTGCTAATTTTACCACTGAAAGCAGACAACCCCACCTGCTTCAATTGCAAATATCTCGACTTCTATTCAAGATAGATTGGGATTTTTTAGACAAAAAGCAAGGCAAATGTATAAGCTTTCAGATGATACCAATAACTCCACATGCTCAAAAATTGACAAGAGCCAGAGATTCCACTTCCTCGTGACACAAATTATTTGCCTCTAGAGTTAAATTATCTGCGGGCTGAATCAGTTAAGACATGCAACAATGAAAAAGTATTGTTTAAAAGGAAAGAAGAACCTCTATAGCTCAAGGGCTTTGGAAGGGACAAAACATGCCAAAAAATAAAATAAGTGCCAATAAGTCATGGTTCTCATTCAGGCCGTTTTTGGTTTTTTTTGGTTTTATTTTTTGGGGGGGGGGGGTCTTTTTTCTTCTTCTTAAATTAAAAAGAAAACCAAGTGGTTTAGCCACTTGTGGACGCCACTTGTGGACTGGAATGACAGGCTGACAAAAGGTCAAAATTGACGATCAAAGTCAAAACAGACATTTTTCCACCACTGGGTTAATTTTAATTCACTGAATTTATTTTTTTTGGGTCTCACAGTTTTTATATCCATTTAAAAACACATTTCCGTGTGTACTTTACAGAAAAAGTTGATCAAAAGCACATGTACACTATTATAAAATGTAAATTTGTTACGTAATTTCAAGGGTAAGGGACACTCAAAACTTTGAAAATCAGCCACCTCAATTCTCATCCGTGGTGAGAATAGCGCAGTTGCAGGCCTCTCACCCGGGGGTGAGTTCACCGCTTAGTGCATCGGCCCCCGGATGAGAGCAAGGCGAGTCTTTGTTCGGCTATTCTCACCCGGTGTGCGTTAACCGTGATACCAGTGTAAACAAACATTCCAGCGTTCTTTTGTGTTGAAAGCGTGCAATTTTCAACAATATAATCTTGTCTGCAGGCAGAGAGCGAGAGAAAGAGAGATAGAGAGAGAGAGGGAGGGGGGGGTGAGAAAGATATTGGGTGATAGAGAGGGAGAGGAGGAGTAGCGAGAATGTCCGGCAAAACAAAATGGCGACTAGCGTAGTTCGGCTTGATTCAAAAAGTAAAATAGGCGTAGTACCTTTGTAGATGACAAAATTAGTTTACCTTTGTGCTATAACATCATTTTTTTCTTTGTTTTTGTCAATTTGATCATCAACACCGATAGACAGTATATTAGGAAAAACATGTCTTGTTTCACGCCGGCAGGTGAGAGTAGCCAACGCAGGCAAGCAGGGGCGGCTCGTAGGGCTAAAAAGTGGGCGTGCACAATTAAGCTATCACAGGCTGAAGATAGTCATGGGCATAGTAAACAAGATGGTGTATGAGCCATTGCCAAAACGTGGGGAAAAACACACACATCTCACATTAGTGTGCATAAAATGTGATGCATTAGTATTTATTCCTCCAAAACGTATACACACGTCAAATATAGGATGTAGAACCTGCATTAGCAGTTTCAGACCCCTTGTCAGCTTTACAATCTTGAGTTTGTAAATTTTGTGCCAAAAATGTTCGTTTTTTAGTGATTCCTGGAGTGTCATTTCCAATGCAAACTTCCAAGAATGTCCAAAATTTAGTATTTTTGGGTGTGTTTTTTTTACGTGTGCTTTGATCCTATGTTATTAGTCATTGAGAAAGGTTAACTTGCTCAAGAAATCGGTTTATTTGTTTGCAAATAGACAAACAATTCGGATTACTTGTGCGTCTGTCGTGTCGTCACGGACTAGGTGTTTCAGAAGACACCATTATTTTTCAGTAGAATCACCGTAGCTGGTTAAATCTCTTTGCCTATCGTCGTTTATTCAATACTTCAAAAGCTGCGATGCGCGAAAGGAACATCGGGTTCCTAGATCTACGATTTCGGTCGGCTGTTTAACATTCGCCGTTATTGTCGTCAATTTGCGACGTGCCGGAAGTCCGAACTTCGCCCACTTTTGTTTTGAACGGGTCATCAACAGTGCCCGGATATAATTGTTTTCTTGAGTGTCTTCCCCTTACCCGCGTCCCCAGAACAACGGAAGCAACGGGGAAAACAGAAAAACGAAAGTAGTCATTGCCTTCAGCGTCCGGTGACGCACAAGAATTATGCGTTGAATGTGACGTACTGGGCTGTTTTGCGTGTTTTTAGGCTACTCTGTTGAATATTTTAGTGAAATTGCGGTGTTTACACTGGATTCCTGGAACAAGAGTGTGATGTGTGAACAAACTTGGAGAGATGGATCATTTCTGTGGTTATAGATTTAGCTTTTGCGCTCAGTGATGACGTTTGGGGTGTCGTCATGCAGCCGTACAAGACTGACTAACGTACAAAAAATTACATTGTCCTAAGAGCAAACATTTTTAAAGTAATGTGTGCTCTCTTTACTCAAACAAATAAACAAACATGTCCTTGTTAATCTGTCTAACTCAAAAATACACATTTGTTCTTTGTTGGTATGTATTACCTTTTTCCAATACATTGTGTCATTGTGTCATCATTGTTATGTACAAGTAATATTTTTCATAATTGCTAATATCAATAAGTTTTCAACATATATTTCATACATGCAAGATTCATTTAGAAGCAAAATACGCCTTTATTGATCTGTGTATCTCTTAGTGCAAATTTGTTCTTTGTAGGCATGATTTTACCTTTTCCCAGTATGTTTTGTCATCACTGTTATGTACGAGTACTGTTTGTCATAATTAGCCACATAATTGTGATCGTCCACTGTCTTTGATATGACCTGGTATCTGTTTCAAAGCAAAAGACACCTCTCCTGGGTTTTTTTTTAATTCTTAAAGTGCGCTTTTATCTCTGGAGGCAAGACTTTTGTCTTTTCCTGTACATTGTGTCATCATTGTTATGTACAAGTCATGTTTGTCATCACTGTTATGTACAAGTCAGCTCCATTGATTTTGTGCTTTTGCCTCATATTTTAGTTTAAAAATTGTTTTACACATGTGTTTTTCTGGTACTGAGGCTTTGATAACTGTATTTGTACAGCCTTTCACTATTGTGATGTGTTGTCAATGATAATGTCCAATGTGAATCCTTTCTTGTCCATAACAATGATGACATGTTCTGTGCACTGCGTCATTGTTACAAAGCTTGCCATTCATATTACCATTATGAATGGAGTTCATAGTGTACAAAGTGTTTGTTTACTAAACAAATGGAATTTAAAGTCTATAATTTGCCTTGCTGCTTATCTGTTTTTGTCATCACTGTTACATACAAGAAATACAGTAGTTGCCAAACCAATAGACCCATATCTCCAAAACCGTACATCTCCTTGCTCTGATACTCTAGGAATATGAGCACTAAATGTTAATCTGTGACTGACAGAAAAGAGAGTCAAATTGGTAAGAAAATTTTTTTTGCACCACTGAGTCTCAAGAGAGTCTCACGTTTTGGCAATTGCTCGTATAGCTTTTGGATCTTTGGGTTGCTTTTATTTTCATTCTTTTTATTTGTTGCTTTGATTTCTAGAACTAAATTTGTTTGTTACTAAACATCAATTTCGTTCATCCTGCATTAGAACTGAACACTCAAGTAATAATTTTCACCACTCCATTAAGCACAACGTATTATGACTCATAGGACGGTCATGTTCACTGTCACAGAGCCACTTAATACTTTGCAGTCACACAGCCAGCAGTACAAAATATCCCATCTGATCACCCAGCCAGGAAAGCGACTGTAACAGGTAGACTTCTCCGTGCGCCAGGTGACCACAATGGATAATTTTCACTGTCGCATTATTGCGCCAAGTGACCGCAAAGATGTTAAAATAGTGGCATGACTGACAATGAACCAATCACAATTCACTTGAATTTGATGAACACTCTGCTGGATTGCTCCAGACTTCAGGGCTCACATAATTTTGGCAAGAATATAGTAGTGTACAGTTCATCGTTTTTATTTTTAGACTGCCAACTGTGGGCTAAGTTTCGGCACTATTCAAGTCCGAATAATGACCGCCTTATTTTCCCGAACGTTCGGAGAAATAGTCAATATGTGTGCTTTGTACGTATAATATCTATATAGAACAGTAAAAAATTTGGGGCAGCACCGCACGACCTTGCCCAATGGACGAACCGCGCCTGCAGGCAAGTCTCACCCGGGGTAAGAATAGCCACAAAATCAACTAACGAGCGACCACTGTGAGACAGAGCAGAATTGAGGACAAGGGGTAGGGATAGGGGTAGGGGTAGGGGTAGGGGTAGGGTTAGGTTAGGGTTAGGCTAGGGTTTAGGTTAGGGTTAGGGCTAGGCCTCTTCTTTATTGTGTTTGATGGGGTGGTCGCTCGTTACGGAAGTTCTTCCACGCTAAAAGTTTGCTACCGGGGGCGGGGGGGCTGACACTTTCCACAACTTTTACACTCAGACCATCAGGAATAACAAGGAGTCAAGGAGATCTAATCTAGATCTAGAATATAACTTTTGTACTGCATTTCGTTGCAACCCAGGGACAAGCTACAACAAATTTCCTTACCATTTCCACACAGGACCAAAGTGAAAACTGCAAGATAAACGAAGCAGCTCATGGCTGCGGTAAAAACATTCAGGAAACGCTTGTCTTTGGCAAACTTTCTTCACCTTCTTCGAAATTACCGGAAGTAGGAAGTAGAAATGACAAACTCAGGTGCGCAGAGAAAACACACCTGTGACAAACAGGTAGGCCAGCGGAGGTGACAACTTGCGCATGGGCCACAGGAATGACAGGAAGTTGACATTTAGGTCACACTCAAAATACAACGAACCTTCAGTAGTGTCATGAGTCCCTGAAGTTGATGGTGGATTTTAGTTTTTTTAAACGGATACCATGGTTTCTTACGCGTTTATTATTTTAGCCATTGCTGTACCAGGTATGTTTACACATCACCTTGCTCCTATTCTGTACGTTATTTCTATGCTGTGAAAATAAAAGTGAAGACTAAGGCGCGACAAAAGTAAAGTAGGAAGTTGTAGTGTGTAGTTGTTGCCTACGCTTCCGTGTTTAGTGTTTCATCAAAATGAAATAGAAATTTTCTGGAATATGGACTAGACAGGCTTTAATTACTCGCTATGTCAACGTTCTACTAGATTCTAGATTTAGATGTCTAGGTACCTGAACCGAACTGACAGGAGAAAGATGAAAAAAACATTATTTACAAGATGGCCAGCTCTAATTTTTCTAATTTCCGTTCTCGAGATTTTTTGATTATTTACAAGAATTGGCCCGCGTGTGTCATTTGTGAGTGAGTGTGCATGCGTTATGTGTAAGTTATGTAGTATATGTGGGTATGTGTATATGTGTACGGTGTGAACGAGGGGGGGGGGGGGACGAGGAGGGATTTTCTTTTTAGTCTTTTTGCAGACTTTGCTTTAGGGGTTACTAAATGCAAAATAGGTTACTTCCAAATTCGAGCAGTCTTGTTTTCTCGCGGTGCCTTTTGAAGACATTTTCATGCAAAGTGGCTATGCGTACGGCTCCTGTACGCATATAGCATCGAGGCTATGTGTAAGGCCCTCCACTTCACATAATATCTTCGAAGTGGCTAGCCGTACTTAAGTACGGCTAGACTGGCAGTCTAGCCGTACTTCTTAGATCTAGGTTTGGCCCTTTCGACTCAAGCCTGTTTAGTACACAGGTCTCATTAGATCTAGATCTAGAGCAATTATTCAGGTTCAAATGCATGCAAGTCAGTAAGGCACCTTTTTGTTTTGTCTGAAATACAAATACTTTAGGCATTGCAAACTAAAAATTTCATTTACAATTCAGCCATCACTATTAAGTACGGCTAGCCTGACAGTCTAGCCATCCTTAAGTACGGCTAGCCTGGCTGTCTACCCGTACTTAAGTACGGCTAGACTGCCAGTCTAGCCGTACTTACCTTAGGCCCTATTAACATTAATAGAAAACAGGAGGTTTAAAATACAAATACATGCACTGTCATTAAGGCGCCTGGTTTCGTCTCAAATACAAATACTTTAGGTTTAGGTACTGCACACTAAAAATGTATATTTACAATTCATACAATGCCTATTTTTTTGTTAAATGGTCAGTCTAGCCATCATATTAAGAATAAGTACGGCTAGACTGCGAGTCTAGCCGTACTTAAGTACGGCTAGACTGCCAGTCTAGCCGTCATTAAGTACGGCTAGCCTCTTCCTAATATCTTAATAAGCTAGGCTTTGTAGGCGGCACATAAACTATCAAACTGGACACTACAAGTGGACAAACTTAAGGCCGACACTATTTCTCCGAACGTTCGGGAAAATAAAGCTGGGCACTATTTCTCCGAACACTCTGAAATCACATCCTTTCCCGCAAATTTCGGATATTATATAGAGTATAGGCCTACCAAAGATTGTGCGTATACAATATGGTTCAATCGGTCCAAAACAGTCCGCAGTAAATATTTATAAAGAAATGCTACAGTTCCAAACGGTTTTTCGCTACAGATATGACGTGTCGCCTATGAAGGGTGCTGCTCTGTCTTAAACTTAATGTGTTGTGTTCACTCGTGTGCTGTCTAGATCTACGGAGGGTTATTGAAAACAACACATAGAACTAGTTTTTTCGTTTGTCGCGGCCGCGACCAATCAATCGTGGCTCGATTTTTTAGCATTTTTTGGTCGGGGAATAAAAGTCAAATTTAAAAAAAAAAAAGAAAGAAAAGAAAGAAACCGAAACCTGTTTACTTTTGAAAGAAAGTTCACTTAGCTTCACTTAGTCTCTTTCTCACTTTTCGTCACCACGTTGATTTGTTGAATACGTTACAGTTACTTTTATTTTCCCTCTTTGACTCTTTGTGGTGTTTTATTTTGTTAGTGTGTAATTTTTTTTCTTGTTACTGTTCTGATGTGTTGTTTCTCTACCATTTTTTTGTTGGGGAAAGGAGGGGGGGGGGGATGTTGCATAGTGTAACGTCATTTAATTTGATGTTCCTACCTTCATTAGATTCTAAATATATAATATATGTATATATATAGATTTAAATGTTTTATGTTAGAGCGTAGGTCTACGTTCCACCAAAACCGATAACATGTACTGACACTGGCAGGCCCCTTAATGTGTGTGATTCCATAATTTACATGTAATATCCTGTACTTTTTTAAAAAAATGTACGCACTTTTAGGGTTAAAACAGGCAATTTTCTTCGGACAGGTTGACACACACCCTTATTTGTTTATTTTTGTGGTTGTTTATGGGCTGTTCGACTAATTTTGATTTCATTCTGTTGTGAAACCTTTCTTTTTTCACGTTTTTACATTCATCTAAAAATCTCTAGACTAGCTCTTGAAAACTAAAATAGATATAGACCCAAAAATTTGCTCCTGTGTGTGTGTGTGAGTGTGTCTGTGTGTGGTAGTAAGTGTGTAAGTGGAGAGTGAGGAGTGTGTTTGTTTTTCGGATTTTATTTCAGCCTTTATTCAGTAACAGTTCAAAGTATACCAAAATAGAAACACAGGATCCATTCACTCCAGGGCTCATGAGTCATTCCTCTCTTTCAGTTTCACTCATTCGTTCAATTCCCGTGTTCTCTCCCGCGGCTCATCCCCGTCCTCATGACTTTCACACCCCACTCCCTCCCTCCAGGCACACGCAAAGAAAATCTCACTCATTCCCTTGCACCCTGCAAACCATTGGGGGGGGGGGGTCGGTGTCGTCGTCTTGTAGTTGCTGTCGCCTGTGGATACACTCGTAAATTCTACCTTTCACCCGCTCTGTCACTCACACTGTCTCTCCATCCACAACTCAGCTCGTCATACTTTCAAAAGTTGCCCACTGATCATGTTTAGTTAGTGTGTGTATAAGTTTGTGTGTGTACATGTGCATGATGGTGGTGGGTGTGTGGTGGGTGTTACTGAAGGTTGTATGTAGGCGGACTTGCCATGCGGTGTTCCTTCCCAGACCAGTGACCAGAGGTAGAATGAAAGTTGGCGCCGAACTCTCCCAATAAATAGGCAAAAAATCACGAGACCGGAAGCCGTTCGGAGAAATAGTCACTTCGCAAACTTAAACCCTGGAAGCGCGCAGGATAGGGCTGACCTACTTCAATTGGGAAGCGCGCAGATAAAGGGCATAAACGATGACCTTTTTTTCAATGGAAAATTTGTGTATTCCTTAGGCTTAGACCTACATGGAAAGTGACGTAGTAAATTACAGGTCAAAGTTATAAATAGTGACCTGTGACTTTGCAAGTTATCTTGACCTCATAGAGCGTCTCTTGGCTAAAGATCGTACATAACAAGAGAGTTCACTCATTCAAAAAAGTGTCAGCGGAAGTCCGCGCCTTGGGTCAGATGACGCTGCCGTCTTTGTTTTGAAGCTCTCTTTCGTTTCTCCTGCTGAACAATAGAATAGCACAGTTTGTAAGTTTCACTTTTATTATCTATTTTCACACAAGTAGAGGGTCATATGCATAGCCACAGGCTTTCACGTGAAGCATAGTCCTGGAACGTTGCCCCAACCACAATATTATATTAAAGTATCTGAATATTCAGACACCTAAAAATATCTGAGCTCTAGAAATTGAATTTGATGCAAAAAAATGCTTCTTCCCAGTCCTAGAAGAATGAAAGATGATGCCGAACTCTTGCAAATAACCAAAAAAATCTTGAGAACGGAAACCGTTTGGAGAAATAGAGGCCAGGTTTATTTTCCCGAATGTTCGAAGAAATAGTTGTAAACGTCATTATAAGATCCACCTGGCCTCAGCTAAAAATAGTGTTATGAGAATAACCTATTTAACCACAATGTGTTTTGCAATAAGGTTCAATGTTTTCTCTCGCTCGTCACGCATGGTTAATCATATCGGCATGTGCTGTAAAAAGTAATCGTTTCGAACCAGAAGTAATTGTCAGAGTAGCCAAAACCCACACTTTATATGTGTCACGAGATGGTGACATATCAGGCCTGCGTCAATTTTTGGGCACTTTTTCGGTCGTTCCTATAAAATGCTATGACAAGCACATCTACAACTGGAACATACTCTGTTCACATGTTCTACTCGGAAGAGACACTGACCATATGGTCTCGTGCTTTGTATACTGCTCACAACACTGACAAGGGTAATCACTACGAAAGGACGAAGGCAACTCGCGACAGTTACTGATGATCACTAAGAATAATGGGCGAGGACAACTGGACTCTGACTTATTGGGTTAAATCCCTTAAACATGTTTGACAGTGACAACGCTACAGTTCCCACACACACATCCCCCCCCCCCCCCCCCCCCCCTTATTTGGATCTATAGATCTAGACTCTAGATCTGTTTGATGCGCGGTGAGCGAGAGATATCAAACCTTACTGCGAAACATCAAATCATGGTAAAGTTCGGGGGGGGTGCATTTTGGGTCTCTCTGCCCAGGGTTGGGTCAGATTTCTTTTTTAGCAAATTAGTGCCTCGAGCATTGGGCAGGTTGATGGGGGTGTTAAACTGAAGAATTGTACAATTACAGTGCTTGGTGATGACCCCAAGGTTCGGATCACAGGGACTGACCCACCGCTGCACCCGGTGGAGGGCGTCATTGTCCAGCAGAAGGACAAGGACGTACAACTGACCTGCTTTGTGGAGAATAAACCGCTCCAATCTGAGGTGAGTTACATTGTGTCATACTAAGTGGTACTAGTATTTAGAGAAGAGAGGTGAAGTGCAGTATTTATTGCATAAAAGTGATTCAACATTTAGAGAAGAAAAATAATTAATGTTGACTTTTCATTTGAGAATATAGGGGATTCAGCATATGGGGAAAAGGGTGACTGTAAAAAGGGGAATTCAGAATATCATAGATTAAAGGTGATTCTTAAAGAATAAATTGGATTCAGCTGATAGAGAGCATGGGTGATAGACACCAGTATTTGAAGAATAACTGATTTAGAGGATAAAAGGTAACTCGGCTTTCAGAAAATAGTTATGGTGAACAGCACAGAATAAAAGCAAATATAATTGGTTGGGGTAATTGGTTATGAATTGGAAATGAAATGGTTAAAAATGGGTCTTGTCATGCTAAGTAGTGATTAATGTTTTGTTTGGGGGGGGGGGGGGGTTTAATCCATTAATTCACCCCTTGAACAATAAACTGATGGATGGTGAAGATTTGTATTGGTGCTACCGATTGTCATAGATCGGTCTCAGCATTGTGCAATCAATCATGATCCTTTTTTTTTTTTTATTTGTTTCAGGTACAATGGACCGTTTTACCGAAAAACTCAACAGTGGTTCAGATTGCCACAGCGACAAGATCTTACGACCCGTTCCGGTGGTCCATCGACAACCCGTCCTCCACTGCCTGGCGTTTGCGGATCCAGAATGCTCAGGTGACAGATGAAGGAATTTACACCTGCAAGGTCCAGGTGGTCTCACAGAACTACAACCACGATTCCAGAGAACTGAGGATTGTCCGTGAGTGTCGCTTCAGGGGACAGTTGGACCCTCTAGTAGTGTGGTCTGTCTGTTTTGTTTCTGTTCTGAGTTGCTGGTGTCAGTGTTTGTTGTTAGTGAAATTCTGTATGGGTATATAATTATAGTGGAGTCCGTTTAAACTGAGCTTGTTTAATCAGGAAATTTGTTGGTCAGTCGAGAAGAGGACAACAACAACAAAAACGTCCAGGACCGGGATCGAACCCAAGCTAAAAAATAATGGTTTGACTTCAGGCGCAGACGCGCTGTCACTTCGGCCATCAGGGAAATGGCGGTAAACAGAAAAAATTAATAGAATAGAATCCCCTGCCTCATTTTATGTATTTCCTGGATTAAATTACTGTTATCGTGTAGATGTATTCCTCTTTATTCAAACAAAGTCAAACTACAGTCGATCCAGCTCTTATAGCCACCTGTTCAATACAGTCACCTGTACAAACTACCTCAGCCCTCTTCCCTCCTTGTGTTGCTTTCTAATTAATAATGACACTTTCCAACACATCAGCCTGACAAAGACAACGGTTCGGTTCCACTTTCTTCCTCGACAATCGTACAATAGGTGACCATCTTGAACAATTTTGTGGGTGGTTGGTGGGTGCCCTGGTATGGTTTGCTCCTTCTGTCCGATCAAACATCTGTCATCCATAACTCCACTCCCTCTTTTTGTTACTCTCTTGTAACACCTCTAATCTTTGGCTTTTATATGACTTTAACTCTTTATCTCCGACAAGCCGCTCACAGCGGCTGGCGGTTGGAACTGGTGAGCTGCTGATAGCGGCTGGGGCACATTTCGTTTACGACGACTTCGATGACAAATTAATTTTCGGAAACCGACTTCTTTTACAGGAAGTTCATTCATTAAATACGGTACTATCATAATTGGTTTGCTAGTTTCGTTTGATTACTCATTTAGTGACGTTTTTGTAATTTTTAGATTTAGTACCAAAAAAGGGCCCCGGCGTCGTTGGTTTGCCCCCCCTCGGAGAAAAAGAGTTAATGTGTTGCAAATTCTGTAAAACTCCAACTAAAACTTGAACAATTTCGACTGTACTGCCACCTACCTGAACCTAACCCCTGACTCACCTGTTCACAGAGACGCCAAAGATCTCCGACCTGATCACCAGCAGCGACATGACCAAGAAGTCGACCGACCCCGCCCTGTTCGAGTGCTACGCCACAGGCCGCCCAGAGCCGCTCATCACGTGGACTCGTCTGGCTGGGGAGCTCTTGCCCAACGGAGGAACAGAGTTCAGGGTGAGTAGTCCTCTTTTTGGGGGGATCTATTTGCTTGTATAAAAGAATACGATTGTACGATTGTGGTCGAAATTGTGGAAGCAGCCACCTATTGTCGAGTAGAAAAGTGGTTGTCTTAGACAGGTGAACATCTTACAAGGTGTCTTTATAATGTAAAAAATATGCAAGACTGAAATGGGTGTTGACTGTTTGTCCAGATGATTGTCTTTTACGGTGGCCGTTACAGCAGGTTTGACTGTATATGTTTGTATAGAAGACTGATTGTATGGTCATAAATAATGTTACTGTCACAATTATGAAAGGCGGTAACCCAGTGTCGAGGAGAAGAGTGGTTGTCCTAGACAGATATGGAGTGACTATCATGCCAAGGTGATTGTCTTTAAAATGTGGCTGTTAGACCGGGCCTAACTGTATTTGTATAGTTTTAATGTAACTTATGTCAGTGGTGAAACTTGCACCTTTTATGGTGTAGCTCATCAAACTTTAAGCATTTTTACTACTAATGTAATTACCTTTATATGTACAAGGGAGTACAAAATTAGGTACACAGCAAGCACCACATCGTTTTATTATACATAATTCATTTAAATTATTAATTAAAGGAGTGTATGAATATCCATGGGAAGCAAGTTAAAGTATCTGAAAGATTAAAACTGTACTTGTTATTTTCGTATATTACATTTGTGCATTATTCATATGTTTGGATAATAAATGCAATGAGTAAGGGACATGTTTTCATTGTTCATAACTCTATATCTTCTGGTTGTGAAAGATCCTTAAAATCAGAACCACCAAACTGATACAAATGAGAGGAAGACAGAGAACAACATGCAGGGGGGGGGGGGCTTAACAACTTTGAACAAGTAACACAATGAGAAGAGCGAGGCTGATCAGGATGATAGGCAATAGGAAGGAGTGTGATACCGTGACCATCAATGTCTGCTCCAGACCTGACACTTGAAGAAGAAGAGGTGTAATTACTTTTGAATTACCCTGTATCTAGACTGACGGATACATTTTTTTCCCCTGCAAATGTGAGGCATTGTGGTGAAATCAGGCGCTCCTCAAAATAATGAAATTGAAGAAATGGGCAGTTTTACCATGTAAATCGAGTTTTTGTTTTTTGGCTCAACACCATTTATGTCCATCGAAAAACACACTTCTATATGAATTTTTCTGAAAAACTTTGACTAATGGGTCTAATGGCACAAATTAAGTTCATTTCCAGCTTTCAAGGACTCTCAAACTATAGAAGTAACCCAACTTTGGCGTCCATTGTCTCACCAGCTTCCCCCACCTCCTTCAATTGCAAATATCTCAACTTCTATTTAAGAGAAAAATGGATATCTTTCTCATCAAAAGCAAGGCATTTATGCCAAAGCTTTTCAATGCTACCAGTAACTCCATATGCCCAAAACTTGACGAGTACCTCATTCCACTGCGTCGTGACACAAATGTGTGTGAATATTGACAATGTAACTGATGTTGTGCACTTCTATGGATGCAATTTCTAATCATTCTATTGCCTGGTCTTTCCTTCCATCTCAGGGCAATGTTTTCAGGATTGAGCAGGTGACTTCTGACCACGCTGGCGTCTACAAGTGCACGGCCTCAAACTCGGCCGGCTCTGTGGAGAGAAAAGTCAGGCTCACCGTAAACTGTAAGTCAAGCAGTTCCGTTGGAAATATCTATTTTTTGCCACGTCTGTGTTTTAAGCAGACTTTCTAGGTACTCCGATAAAACTGGAGATCTCCAATTTTAATTATTCTTTAAACCTGTGGAAGAACCCTGTAAACTGTTAACTGCTTGGATCGTTCATTTGTTCTCAGTTTGATGTTTATGTTATGCAAATAGTTTAATACCCCATCGAACGCTGGGAGTATCCGGCGGTAATAACCGTGTTCTATATCGGACACTGGGAGCGTCCAGTACTAGTGACAACTGTTTCTTTTTATTATTTAGTGCTAGCTTTTGCTTGTTTTTTGGAACTATTCCCGAACCAAGTCTTTTAGTAATGACAAAGCTTTGTTGCCGCTATTTAGAAGTTGAAGGCAAGCTTTTGAGGTTATAATGAGACATAGTGCTCTAGGTTTAGATGACTGTAAAAAAAAAACAACTCAGGGAAATGGTAGAAAAAACTCAGGGCTTAAAGAGTTAAATAGGAGCGGAATTGTAGGGAAATTGTAGCTGAAAACTTAGATGAGAAAATAGGCTGCGTATAAAGGAGGAGGAGTTTTCCGTATACTAAAAGTTGAGCAAAAGGAAATAGGAAAATGAATTCTAATTTCTTTCATGTAGTACAGTCTAACCTGCTGTAATGGAAACCTGTCCAAGACAATTACCTGTATAAATGACCACTTCCCATTTCTCTCTTTTCATTTTTCTTACATCATAACGACACTGTCCAAGCAAGACAACCACTTTTCTCCGTTCACAGGAGTTGGTCGCGTTTGACAATTTTAATTGTAGTTTTGATGAAGCGCTGAGCTGAAAACTGAATTCGCCTCTGCCTTTGTCCACAGTCCGTCCGGAAGTGTATGCAGGTACCCCGATTGTGCGACAGAAGGTGGGATACGTTAAGGAGCTGGTGTGTAATGTCAAGGGATACCCACAGCCCTCGGGAGGGAACATAAGGTGGACCCATGAAGGAATGCCAATTTTAAACCAGGGGAGGTGAGTTGAAAAGCTAAAGTGATTGTTTTGTGGAAACTCACAGCTTGTCAGTTTGTGGACTTATAACAGCTTCAATCTGTAATTTCAGACATTCCCAATACAAATGTTTTTATGTTCTCTCAGTATCGTTTATTCATGCTGTTCTGTTCTGTAACGATTTCTGACTGTGTGATGTCATCAATGTGTACGAGGGTGTATGGTAAGTTTTATGGGATTGTCTTTACTCGAGGATGTACTGGAGAGAGAGAGAGACAGAGATAGAGTGAGAGAGAGAAAGAAAGAGGATTACTATAGGAGCTGTGCGCTGCATATGTTCTTTGTATTATTGTACAGCACATTGAACACTTCTTTGTGGCACTGCGCAATATAAATGCAATTTATTATTATTATTATTTATATGTACTCACTCTCACACACACTTTATATACCCTCATGACTCACGAGGGTAAAGCAGTCCCACTAAGTTATTGTTATTATTCTATTAGTACACACAGATATCAGGCCACTAAGTCACCACAACACGCGCATGGACGCACACACACACACCTCCCAGCGGTGTACAACTATGTACAAAGCAAATTGTCAGGAACTGAATTAATGCGACAGTCTGGGGAAATCTTTCTGATAACTGGTGTTTGTGACCAGAGCGGGTTGAAGTGTCTCGTTAAGTTGTTGTTGTAACGTTGTTAGTGTGCAGAAGTGTCAAACCATTAAGTTGCTACAATGTATAGTCGTTAGTGATGGGCAGGTATCGATAGTAGATACTCGATACTTAGATACCTATCGGTATCGGTACCGATACCTGCTCTCTCTAAACATCGATACCTATGTGTTATTTATTCCAGGGCTGCCAAAGCAAGTGACTTGGGCCTTGAGAATTGTTTGTTTATCAAAACTGATAAGTTTTCGTAGGGGGGAAGCGTTTTAAATGAATCTAGAGACTTTTTAACAAAAAGAGAGAAGTTTTTCATGAAATCTATCTCATGATTTTGCAAAATTCTCACTGACAACCCTGATTTATCCTCATTGGTTTAATTTAAAGTTGCTAAAAATCTGGAAAATTGAATTGCCTTTTTAGAACTCTTGAGTTTTTATTTTCCAAATACTAACATTTTCTGCAAAGTTGACTTTCCTCCCATACTTCACTTAGTTTTTGTTTTTATTCTCATATTTGTGTATTTATTTCTCTCTCTCTCTCTTTTACAAATAATTTCTGTTTGAGTGTCTGCTAAATAGCCACAACTTGTCGAGACACGATTGCCTAAATGCTTGGAAAAATATAGTTGTATTCTTGTCTTTACTTATTACCCCCAGCGTATATTAGGCCTACTAATAGCATTAGGTATCGAGGTATCGGTATCGATACCTGGAAAAAGTACTAGGTATCGACATTGATACCTAAATTGTGGTATCGTCCCATCACTAATAGTCGTATAACCCTTCTGATGGATGGTTCTCTAATACTTTTAAGATGACCGATGCCTGTGGTGTAGCGATTTGGTGCATCACCATAGCATGTAGATGACCTGAGTTGGATTCTCATGTGAAATTTTTCTTGAGTATCTCGGTCTTTTTACAGATTGGCCATGACAGATAAGGTGGAAGTGGAAACCAGCATCCGAATTGATCTAAAATTTTGTCCGGGGGGGG
>NW_004797548.1:113617-122581 GCF_000002075.1 Aplysia californica | reverse complement strand
CTCTCTCTCTCTCTCTCTCTCTCTCTCTCTCTCTCTCTCTCTCTCTCTCTCTCTCTCTCTCTCTCTGTGTGTGTGTCCTGTCTTCCTGCTTGTAAAAGAAAATGATATTTTAGTTTTCTTTGTTAGTAAGATTTATGTATGGTAAGTGTTTTCTATTTTTGCAAAAACCACTACTCTGTAACAGTTTCTTTATCTCGCCTGCTTTTCCAGATTTCAGATACGTAACATTCCCGGGGCGTACAACCGCATTACAAGCATCCTAGAGATCAAAGGCGTGCATCAGGAAGACTTCGGGAGCTACCGGTGTGCCGCCAGTAACTCATTAGGCTCCCAGTACACCGTCCTAGAGTTGGTCTGTAAGTATCTGATCCAGGTGTCTCTTGTGTCCTTTATGGTAGGATCTGTCAGCGACAGACAAGTTGGGGGGGGGGTTGGTAAGCATTTTACGGCGCTCGCAACCGCATAAGCCCATATGAGCGTGCGGTGCACATTAAACAGTTTTAATTCGGTAGGAATTAGTTTTGAATTTTGCTCGCATGGAAGCCGAAGCCTACTCTTATCGATTTTGGACCTCCAAGAGATCTGTTAAAAATGCGCAGCTTGCGCACTGAACCTCCAAGATTTTTCGCCCTTATGCGAGAAGGCTAGAATTAAATGTGTCTTTTACTTTTATCAATTCCTATTAATATGATGTTCATACTCGACCTAGCAATTTGACGTGTAGAGTTAAAATCCAAGAGTTATTTCATTTTGTCAGCACCCCTCACAAATTCATTGGCATGCAAATTATGGAGGGGGGAAAACCTGGTACATGGGAGAAGTGGGCTCTTCAACAGGATGGATTATGCGGCGGAGAACGTTGTATTTCATTTGGTTGAAAAATAATGAGTGTGTCTTTCCTTGATTCGAACTCGTTTTATAGACAGTTGACTCTGAAATTACACGAGTGTAACTTAAAGGATGTGTGAATTTCTACTTTGAACTAAACACACACATACACAGACAGTCTCTCTCTCTCTCTCTCTCTCTCTCTCTCTCTTCTTCCGCTCACCTTTGACCTTTGCTGTTTTGTCTTGCAGCCTCTAACGTGGCCACGCCCACCAGGAATGGACAGATCATCAGTTCGGCGTCCAGTCTGTCCTTTAACCTGGCCACCCTCATCATGCTCATCTCAGTCTGGCTGTTACAGCGCGGGGGACAACACTGATCTTACCGACGACTGTCGCCACAGCAACCGTTCCTTACATCATTTGGGAATTGAAGGAGAAGCGGGGGGGGGGGGGGGGGGGGTTCAAATTAACTTGTTTTGGTTTTTAAGTATGAAATTTAGACAAATATTTTTTTTTGGACGGGGTAAATATTTGAGTTGTATTTCTTTGGAAGCTTTACAAGATTTACTTCTGTGAGGTACTCGGGATTTTACTAGAAACAAACCTGTAGACCACCAAAGTCCATTTTTACTGTGGTAGTGTAGTTTCAGGGAATTTTGTATGAACTTTATAAGTCGGAAAATCATTTACTATTAGAGCGTATTATTGGGTTTTACATTTTTCAACTGCCCAGGAGTTGGGTTGTTGGGGGTTTTTTTGTGCTTTCATCTATTGTTTGTCAGGTCTTTTGTTTTTAATTCTTGCTGGTTTCAACTGTTAAGACAGCTTCTTGCTTGGTCAGTTTGACAAAATATTTGAGAGGAGGACTATTTCTGAGAGAGTGGATTCCGGTTTGCAATTTGCTTACGTACATCGTAGCTTTGGCTGGTAGACTGTTTACCTTGTTTACCCCCACTTGTACATTCCTTTGTTGTCATTGTAATTATCATGGATCACCTCCATTGTACATGATTCACTGTTCTAAATGCAAAACAGTTTTTCAACTATAGTTTTAGATGATTTTTTATACTGGAGATAGTATGTTACAAGTTGGTTCACTCTATGAAAAGAAAACCAAAGTAAATTTTGACAGATGTCATTACCGGCTTAAATAAAAGTGTTTTGTTTTGTTTCTCAAGTAGTTCTTTTAGAACAATCATTTCTCACAACTTTTTTTCAAAGCACATTATTCCCTTTTTAGTTTTAGTAAGACTTTTACAGCACTTGCAACATAAATAGTAGATCATGCAAGTGACGAAGAATAAAAATGTTCCTCAACAGTAACATTCAAAGAAAAGGAGGAGGAGAGATGAGTGCAATAGATGTTTTATAAGAAAGAAGGACCAAACCACACCAGAGCACGCACCCACCACCCACACATCATTCCCTAAAAATAGTATCCAAAGTGAAGTTCTAAGACGTTGCCACCAGTGTGCTGGAAGATTATTTGGTATGTCAAATCTGGGTCTGTATGCTGGGACGACATATCCCTCCAGCCTGGGTGTGCCTGCCTCCTATATTATCTAAATTGTGTCAATAAGAACATAAAACATTCACAGTTACAATTTTGAAATAGAGGAGTGAACCATCGTGTAGTGTACAATTTCTGTTTTAGATGAAATGTGGCCATCGTTCCTGTTTATATCCTGCTGCTATGAAATAATTAATAATCCTGATTTTTTTACTGTACATAATATGTGTGTGTGTGCATAGAGGAGTGGTTGTGCACTTGTCTGTCTAAAATATCTGAAGTGACTGATCCATCTTTTTAAGTTTTGAACTGAATTGAAAGTTGGAAGACATTTATATTTGCACCTGTATCGTCTTGCATCTCATCATGATTACATCAGTGGTGATTTGTGTTTCTTTAAAGAGATGTTAAATTTCTTTGAAAGTGAGGATAACAAGTTGGAGATAACTGCCACCCTGTATTCTTGAGCCAAGAATTTCAAAAACTTGTCATTTTTTTTTCAAGATTTAACGTAGACTTCCTGAGGTCACAAGTCACTGCTTTAAATAATGGCATGAGATGCTTCAAGAGTATAGCGGTGTGTCACATTACACAGAACCATGGTACTGCCGTTGTTGATCGAACTGATACTACTAGTTTTTATTTTGGTGTTTTTGTTCTGTGTTGAAATGTTGACTAAAAAAAAAAGCAACCCCTTCCAAGAACACTAAAAGTATGGAACATAATTTTTAAATTTTTTTTTAGAATTGGTTTTATCTTGAGTTCATAGCTCTGCGAAAAGCGGATTTTCGTGTTCCTTTTTCTCTGTGGTAGAAAAGGCAAGTCAGATTTCTGGTACAGTGTGGTTTATGTATTCATGAGAGAGTGCCTGTGTATAGTAGTAGCTGCGCCATCTGAGTCAAAATTGCTTTCTTCAAAATGTAACTTGTTTGCTGAGGTGTCAAATCAGTGACACTGTTTAATTACATTATATTCTTCACTGTATATGCAATTTCTGAAATGAAGTCCTGGAATCATTCGTGGGGAACGCTGACCAAGATGGCGCAAAAGAGACAGAGCTGGAGATCCTTTGTTGCTGCCCTAAACGCCAGATAGCGTAATGGGTAGTAAGCTGTATATGCAATTAGTATTTTTCCTGTCTTTTTTCACTGGTATGTTTGTGGTGTGATGATTAGGCTATTTGTTGTTGTAACTCTCAAAAAACGTGAGTTCGATACCCGTATTGGAACATCTATTTTATTGTGGACCTCCTCGTCTTTCAGCCGGGATTTTTTTTTTTTCAGACTGGATGTATATCAGTCTGCCCGGGTTGGTCCTGACGGGCAGAATCAGAGTAGCCAATCTCCTAAATAATTTAAATTGTGATGGTGGGGACATAAAACATTTACTGTCCGCTAACAGTCACCTTCCTTTCAGAAATGTTGTGGAAGTGTATATTGGCCCTCAGGAATACAGTCTACCACGTTATAGTAAATTCAGCAGGACGCGAAAATCTTTTCTTTTCATTTCCTGTGTGTTTTAAGAGCGAACACACTTTTAAGAAAAGACTGCGAACCTGATATTTTATTTGCTTTGTATGTGCTAGACTATTGTGAAGTGTATTTTGAATCTCAGACAGCAGCCCTGGAAGCTGGACATTACAGGAAACAGAGAACATTATACAATGCAATATGAAAAGGTTCATATCATCATTGCTGAAATCTTATAGGTATAAAGCAAGCATATATATGAAAAATTTAAGATTTTTTCAATAGATTCACATGTTGTTGCGACCGGTTCAACATTTATCATGTAAATCTTATTGTTGCATGAATTCCACATTCCACCAGAAGCCTACAACAGAAATTTTCCACATTCCATATTTGTTTGATGTTCCAGTCCTGTTGTTTTTTTAAATTTATTTTTACATAGTCTTGATATCAGTAGTGTCATTATGTTGTTTTATCCTTATGGAGAATGGTGGTAATTGACACAAAAGATGAAAAAATGAATATATGTGAGGCATCGTGGTGAAATCAGGGGCTCATCAAAATCGTGAAGTCAAAGAAATTGGCATTTTTTCCGACCGTTAGACAATTTTTTTCTAGTTTTCCTTTTTTGGCTCAACACCTTTTATATCCTTGTATAAAAACACATTCCTGTGTGAATTTTACTGAAAAACCGATTAAAGACACTAAAAAATGTCAATTTTCAGTTTCCAATGACTCTTAACTACAGAAATTGCCAAACTTTGACGGCCATTTTCACCTATGAAACCAGGGGACCCTGACCCCCTTAAATCTCAAATATTTCGACTTTTATTCAATATAGATGGATATATTTCTTTCACCAAAAGCAAGACAAATGAACAGGCTTTAAGATGATAGCAATAACTCCAAATGCCCCAAAATTGACGAGCGCCTGATTCCACCGCATCGTGACACATGAGTTTTTTGGTTTGTTTGGTTTGGGGTTTTTTTGCTGTTTTTTGTTTTTTTACATTGCTCTCTCGCTTTGTCTTGCTGAGACTGAGGTAAATGAGAATTTAATAGCAAAATAAAGTGAAATTTGAATGTAAAGATTTATTTTTGGCATCTATTCTTTTTTTGAAACTGTCAATACAACTCAACTGAAGATTTGACATCAGCAAGAAAACTTTCCTGTGTGGACGTTTGTCATGTTTGAAAGCAGTTGAGGGTTTGTGCGCAGTAAGCAATTGCGTACTAGATTGTGTCCATGAATGGCGCCTTGTTGTAGTGATTCAGCAATGTGTGCCAATTTTGCCTTTTGGTCCAATGCTGTGTACAATATAGTCCCCACTTACAGTGGACTTGCTGGGATCATATTTTTGTTTCATTACAACCAATATCACTTCACTGCAAAAGACTTCATTAAAGGATTTAAGGGAATTTTCCCAAAACCAAAGTTATTAGTTATAAGCTAATTCTCAGCAAAAATTCATATCAACTGCTTGGTGTAAGATATATTCTGTCATGTGTCACTTTTCAAATTAAAAAAGTGTGACGAAGTCTTACTCTTTAGAACTGAGCAGTCGATATAGCCCGAATTGGTTGTACGATTGAGCAGTGACATAAGTAGGTGCAAGTTTGTTTGTGTGACAAGGTCTGTCAGTTTTGCTGTGGTGATCATTGTTTGCAACCATTGGGACGTTGTTTCATTGCATTTTCTAAATGCTCACCAGCATGTTTGTGGATTTTCCTTTTGGCGTGTTTCAGAGAGACTGAGAGAAGGAGCGAGAGTGTGTTCAATCTGATGGACTGTGTAAGTGTAGGTTTTATCATGTTTCAATTAGTACTAATACTACTTCATCATATGCTATGATCATCTACTACATCACAAAGTGACTTGTCTTGCATATATATCTAATTTTTTTAATAAATACATCATGTATATTGAAAGAAAGAAACTTCTCTTTGGGTTTTATTTTGTCTGGGTGTTGACAAGACAAAGAGTGGGTGGTTTGCTCGTTCTTTGAACATCTATCGTTCTTATCTCTCCTCCTTTTGAACATCTATCGTCCTTATCTCTCCCTCCTTTTGAACATCTATCGTCCTTATCTCTCCCTCCTTTTGAACATCTATCGTCCTTATCTCTCCTCCTTTTGAACATCTATCGTCCTTATCTCTCCCTCCTTTTGAACATCTATCGTCCTTATCTCTCCTCCTTTTGAACATCTATCGTCCTTATCTCTCCTCCTTTTTGAACATCTATCGTCCTTATCTCTCCCTCCTTTTGAACATCTATCGTCCTTATCTCTCCCTCCTTTTGAACATCTATCGTCCTTATCTCTCCCTCCTTTTGAACATCTATCGTCCTTATCTCTCCCTCCTTTTGAACATCTATCGTCCTTATCTCTCCCTCCTTTTGAACATCTATCGTCCTTATCTCTCCCTCCTTTCGAACATCTATCGTCCTTATCTCTCCCTCCTTTTGAACATCTATCGTCCTTATCTCTCCACCTTTTGAACATCTATCGTCCTTATCTCCCTCCTTTTAAACATCTATCGTCCTTATCTCTCCTCCTTTTGAACATCTATCGTCCTTATCTCTCCTCCTTTTGAACATCTATCGTCCTTATCTGTCCTCCTTTTGAACATCTATCGTTCTTATCTCTCCTTCTTTTGAACATCTATCGTCCTTATCTCTCTTCCTTTTGAACATCTATCGTCCTTATCTCTCCTCCTTTTGAACATCTATCGTCCTTATCTATCCCTCCTTTTGAACATCTATCGTCCTTTTCTCTCCTCCTTTTGAACATCTATCGTCCTTATCTATCCCTCCTTTTGAACATCTATCGTCCTTATCTCTCCTCCTTTTGAACATCTATCGTCCTTATCTCTCCTCCTTTTGAACATCTATCGTCTTTTTCTCTCCTCCTTTTGAATATCTATCGTCCTTATCTCTCCTCCTTTTGAACACCTATCGTCCTTATTTCTCCTCCTTTTGAACATCTATCGTCCTTATCTCTCCACCTTTTGAACATCTATCGTCCTTATCTCTCCTCCTTTTGAACATCTATCGTCCTTATCTCTCCTCCCTTTGAACATCTATCGTCCTTATCTCTCCTTCTTTTGAACATCTATCGTCCTTATCTCTCCTCCTCCTTTTTTGTGTGTTTGCTACTCTCTTGTACTTGTAGAAATGATCAAGCCTTATAATACAAATAGCTCCACATGCCCGAAAATTGACAAGCGCGGAATTCCACCTCGTCACGGCCATGACACAAATTGTGACGATTGGGCTGTAAATAAAATGTTTAGTCTTGAGGGATGTGGGGTTCTCTGTCTGGTTCTGTTTTGTTCCATTTAAATGACAAAAATGGTATTTATTATAATCTTATGAACGAAGATGAGTTTTCAAATGCTTTTTGTGCATCAATGTAAGTCCAACTACACACAATGTGCTTGACAGTGTTTATTTTTTGATCTATTCAACTCACATTATAATGCTGTAAAATTCCAAGCGAAAAAGACAGACCAATTCATCGGTGAAAAAGACCTAAACTTAAATCACTTCTCTCGATTTTACAGCATTCACTTGACGGTAACACAAGTCTCCGACAACGTCAAAATGAAAAATTTCTATGAAATCGTGGTAGATCTACTTAAAATACTTGCTTTAGAAACAATGCTGTGTTCTGAATAATGTAATAATTACATCGATTTTTTTTTTCAAATGAATTCGATAATGAGTATCTTTTACAAGCAGTTTTGCATTCTAAAAGTTGAACAAATAAATCTGTTTTCATATACACCTCTAAGGATATTAAATTTTTTTAAAATGACAATAGTATGAAACTCTTAGTCTCAACACATAATGGCACCGATGGATAAAAGAGAAACAGAGGGGGGAAATGACTGACATAACATCCAGACACTTTCAAAAAGGAAAGTACTGTTTTTCAAATGAATTAGGTAAGATAATTATCTTTCACGCACAGTTTTGCATACCTGTACTAAAAGTGAAAAATAATAATAATAATAGATAGAAAGCATTTGTATAGCGCATATCCCCGCTCAAATAATTTTTTTTATAAACATACAACAAAAGATATTTTTTTTATGTATGATAATAAAACTCTTTAACTCCGAGAACGTCATATAAAGTATTGTGGCACTATAGTGGGTGAACGAAAAACCAAGGGGAAAAAATGACTGACATATTCAGACACTTTCATTAAAGGAATGACAGATAATGGCACCGTAATCATAAGTCATTAGGGTCATACAAAATCAGCGTCTTTGGTGTAATGATTGAGCTCCCCACCCCCGGGTTAAATTCACGCCCGAAAAAAACTACATATTATGTCGTATGTTTTCAAGTATCTCTTCTCGTCTTTCTGCTGAGATGTTGGAGTAACCGATCACCGAATAATGGATTTTCTTGTGTCAAAGAAGACGTGCAAAAGTTGCAATGATTAATAATAATAATAATAATAATAATAATAATAATAATAATAATAAATGACATTTATTCCCGATTAACGCACACAGGCTCTGAGCGCGTTACAATACAACAGTGCATTCTGTTCTGTTAAAAATCAAATCTCTCATTAAACTTAAACATGGGGTTGTTTCATCAATTTAAAAACAGAGAAATGACTTCAGCTGACAGTTGAATGATTAAAAGATTTGATCTCTCTTAAACTACCTGGCAAATCATTCCAGATCGTGAGGCCTTGATATTCAAATATCCTTTCACCCATTGTTTAAAGTATCATAGATGGTAAATGAAATTTCTATTCGTCAACCGATGACCTTGGAAAGTACTGTTTTAACAGATTTGATAAATATGGTGGCGCATTAACACATTTTTTTAACAAACAGCTTACGCAGGAAAATAAAGAACAGTTCCGTTGAACCTCTGGGCCCCTCTCGTCGTCGTCGACCTCTTAAAAAGCACACTCGTTATCTAAACACAAGCCACGTCGGTGGACCAGGTAGAGGGCGTGCCTTCAGTGGTGTCGGGAGGAGTTTTCTCCGGGATGAGAGGGGTGTCCTTAGGAGTTCCAGAGCACCTTGTCTGGGTCCTCTCTCTGTACAGGTGGGCCACGCCTACGACAACAGCGAACATCCAGAACACACAGCTCATCCATCCGCCCAGCTGTTGATAACGTGGGGGGGG
>NW_004797548.1:111818-113134 GCF_000002075.1 Aplysia californica | reverse complement strand
CTTCCGGATGGTGTCAATAACAAAAAAAGGATGATAATACATCATGAGGAGTCCACGGAAAAACCGGGAATAGTCACTAACCGAAAATCGTGAGGGTATCAATTTTGAACGCTTGTTGACCCATAAATGTTTTTCTGTTCAACTTTTCATTGATTATTGTTGTTTGATTTTCCATTCAACAAACATAACAATGAACCACCAGTCAAACAAGCATGAAGTTATTACTCCACAAGCTGTTTTTTTGTTGTTTTTTTGTAAGTGTTTTACAGCCCTCGCTACTGCATAAGGTCATATGAGCGCCCGGGACACACCTATTACTTTTAGTTGGTAGGAAATTTTGAATTTTGCCCGGGTGGCGGCCGAAGCCTACACTTATCGATTTTAGACCACAAAGGGATCTTTAAAGTGTGCGCAACTTGCACACTTGCCTTCCGAGATTTTTCGCCCTTGTCCGAGAAGGCTAGGTGTAGAGCTTTCCTACTCGAAGATCAGGGGTGTGGCAAAAAGACAGCTGTAAGAGTCAAAGAGTAGCAGTAGAAAGGCTGCAGAAAGAGTCAGGAGCCCAGAGGAGGGGGCAAAGGGGGTGAGGGGTTGGGGGCAGAAAGATGAGACGAAAGCAGACGAAAGAATATTGCTAAAGAGCAGGAAAGGAGGTGAAAGGAGACAATTTTAGAGAAGAAAATGTTTCGGTCGCTGCCCGGATTCGAACCCGAGACCTTTGAATGAGAGGCCAACACCTTAACCTCTAGGCCACGAGAGCCCCCCTCCACAAGCTTTGAAAAGTGACACCCTCAGAATTTCCAGTTTGTGACTATGCCCGTCTTTCCTGTAGACTCCTCGTATATCACAATCATCTTTTATTATTTTTTGTTTTGCTTTGGTAAGTGCTTTACGGAGGAGCACCCGGGACATGTTAAACATTTTCAGTTGGTAGGAATCAATTTTGAATTTCGCTCGTGTGGCGGCCGAAGCCTATTCTTACCGATTTTAGGACCGTCAAGGGATCTTTAGCGTGCGTAATTTGTACACAGCACGTACCTCCCGAGATTTTTTTTTACCCTTATCCTGTTCAATCTAACCTACTCTAAGATAAGGTGTGCGGCTGAAAAACAGCAGTAAGAAGAAGGAGCCAAAGAGTAGCTGTAGAAAGAGTCAGGGGCCCAGAGGAAAGGGGTTATTGATTCATAATATATTATGTATTGATATGTTTCTATATAGCACAATATAGATATTGTTTTCATGTGCAGTTGATTCTGTTCAAACGGCCATTTCCCAGTTCCGCCATGTGTGTGTGTGTGCGTGTGTGTGTGTGTGTG
>NW_004797548.1:108787-111510 GCF_000002075.1 Aplysia californica | reverse complement strand
GTGTTCTCCTTCTTCTGTTATTCTTCTTCTTCTCCACGTCTTGGTCTTTTATTCTTCTTCTTCTTCTGCTTCTTCTTCTTCTTCTTCTTCTTCTTCTTCTTCTCTCACTCTCTCTCAAACACACACATACAGATACACACGCACAAACACACACTCAAAACACACATACACATATAAAAATACATACACACATACACACACAAACACACACACATACACACACAAACACACACACACACACACGCACGCACAAACACATACACACTCACATACACGCACACATACATACACTCACACACACACACACTCACACACACATACACACACGCACACATACACACACTCACACACACACACTCACACACACATACACACACTCACACACATACACGCACATACATACACGCACATACATACACGCACACACATATGCACACGCACATACACACACACACATCACTACCTACCAAAGCAACCTTCGGAGAGTACCCAGAACTCTCTTGGTGAAAAAAGTAATGCCTGAAAAGAAAAAAGACAAAATAGCCGTACTCAAACTGTCCGTCTCATCAAAGAATGTTTCCGCACGCTCATTAAATTATTATTATTATTATTATGACCTTATGTAGTTGCGAGCGCTGTAAAACTCTTACTACAATGAAATGTACATTAAAACATAAGAATTAAATTCACCGGGTGTCATTTGTCCATGTGAGATAGTAAATTCATCAGGTATCATCTGTCCATGTGAGATATTAAATTCACCGGGTATCATCTGTCCATGTGAGATATTAAATTCACCGGGTATCATCTGTCCGTATGAGATATTAAATTCACCGGGTATCATCTGTCCATGTGAGATATTAAATTCACCAGGTATCATCTGTCCATGTGAGATATTAAATTCACCAGGTATCATCTGTCCATGTGAGATAGCAAATTCACCAGGTATCATCTGTCCGTGTGAGATATTAAATTCACCAGGTATCATCTGTCCATGTGAGATAATAAATTCACCGGGTATCATCTGTCCATGTGAGATACTAAATTCACCGGGTATCATCTGTCCATGTGAGATAATAAATTCACCGGGTATCATCTGTCCATGTGAGATAATAAATTCACCGGGTATCATCTGTCCATGTGAGTCCATAGTTGTTTTGTTTTAATACGAGTTTTACGGCACTTGCAACGAAATACGTGCCCACGATTAAAGGTGTAACAAATGAGTAACAAACACCAACAAACAAAAAAAAGAAAAAAAAAAGACGGATGATAGATATTGGATAGGAAAGAAGGAGCAAACAACGCAAGAACACCCACCAGCCACCCGCTAAACAGTCCAAAAAGATTCATTGTGGTCACAGCAGTGAGGGCCAAAGTCAAACTTAGTTAGGCTTCTTGTTTACGTTGTAGAAAGAAAGCACTAACGTGTACGTTAAACTCTTATCACTGCCTCAGATACCTCTCACCACATGCTACTATCATCATCATTATCATCATCATCATCATCATCATCATCATCATCATCATCATCATCATCATCATCATCACCATCATCATCATAATAATAATAATAATAATAATAATGATGATGATGATGATGATGATGATGATGATAATAATGATAATAATAATAATGATAATGATAATAATAATGATAATAATAATAATGATGATAATAATAATAATTATATAATCATTACAATATGATAATGATATTGATGAATGATGATGATAATAATTACTATTATAATAATAATGCAGTGCTAGATCTTTTGTTGCGCACGGAGTGCGATTGGGCGTATAATAAATATGGACTTTCAGGTCAATTTTGATGAAGCAGAAATCAGTTTGACGTAATGTGTACTGATCAGCGCTATATCCCAACCCAATCCAACCTGATCTGATCCTATCCGACCCAATCCGATCCGATCCGATCTGATCCGACCCGACACGATCTGATCATGCATTTGACCGGTGGGCATCCGCTATACTACAAGACATCACCACAGAATTCTACACTCATAGAAACGAAACTCCTCTCTTCGCGATCGCTGAGTGTAGAATTCAGTGGACATCACAGAAATACAGAAATCTTCTACTTACAAAGTTCTTGTTTTTACTATTCCGGCTGTCACCATGGAAACGGCGGCTGTAGTGAGGGAGAAGGCCAGGGTGTCCAGAGCCACATACAGCCAACGTAGGCCGCAGGCTGAATACAGCTTGTCACTGGTGACGAGAGTGACAGAGAGTGTGAGAGAGAGGGAGAGAGAGAGAGAGAGAGAGAGAGAGAGAGAGAGAGAGAGAGAGAGAGAGAGAGAGAGTGTGTGTGTGTGTGTGTGTGTGTGTGTGTGTGTGTGTGTGTGAGAGAGAGAGAGAGAGAGAGAGAGAGAGAGAGAGAGAGAGAGAATCAGTCAGTTCGTAGGGGTGCGGGGGTGAGAAGATTGTTGTTAATGAACCTGTAAAGCTTTGAGGGGACAGGGGCTCTTACGCGCGTCAAGCGGTTGCACTACCGGCCGCCGGTCCGCGGAACGCATTGGGTTCGCACGGCTTGGACGCCTTGCACATAGGTCCAACTGGTGTTGCCGCCCGCGTTAGCGGTTTAAGTGGCCTATGTGTGGTAAAGTAAAAGCGAAGCTAGTAAAGTGTCATCTGCCGCGAACATGCGTACGGAAGGACGCGTGTTGTGTCGAATTTCAATGAGAGACAGAGGCAGAGCCGCG
>NW_004797548.1:103491-104625 GCF_000002075.1 Aplysia californica | reverse complement strand
TGGGGAGGGGGGAGATAGAGACGATAGATTTTTTATAGGAAAGAAGGAGCAATATCCACACCAGAGCACCCGCCAACCACCCACCACTGTTGTCTAACTTCGGATCGATTGTCGCTGACACAAGTTGACACATTTAATTGCGGTTAAAAAGAAAATAAAACCAAAAAGTACAAAAACGCTGATATGAACTGCTGTCCTTATTTTCCAAACCAGCCAAACAAAAATAATAACTTGAAGTAATAGCAGACAGTTAGGTAAGTCTTATGATGAGATTATGAAAATTAAAAAAAAATAATTGAATTTAAAAAATCTGCACCCACAACAAAAAAACAACAACAACAACAAAAAACAGCAACATCACACACTATAGGAAGATAGAAATATAAAAGAAAACAAAATGAAAGTACAACATGCGCACTTCTTTAAACAACTCACCTCTTCTACTGTGGGATTTGTCGTTGGAGAAGTCGGTATCAATTCAAGTGGAACAAACGGCGGTTGGGGATGACATTTTATATCCCTGCCTTGGATTATCGTCGCGCAGGCCAGGCAAAGATCTTTGGGCCAGATTATGTTTATTTTTAGCCATGGGGGAAATTCTAGGGGATTATTGAGAAGTTCCCGCAGGCTTCTTTGGCCTCTATATTATTGATACTGTACGGACGGCAATGGACGATCAATAGATAGATCTATCAAAGCCTAAGAATTTCAAGTGGTTAAAGAATAATTATAATCAATGTAATGGCTTAGTATTTTGATTTTAAACGTACGACAATATGAAGTACTGAACTTGTTGAAAGACAAGTAAGAAATTGACCTAATTTGTAATTAATTGTTTATCAGCTGCATGAGGTTTAGCTGTCCAGAAAAAGGTTTGGCACTTTTTATGGCCTAGGCCTAATAATTATCACTATATGCGCTCTGAATGAATTCATTTCGATCTTGTATAGTTTTGACTTTTTGATAAATTCAGCTATGTTTTATTTATTTTCATATCATTTTTACGGCCTACCATTATTTCATATTTTTGCCTTGTCCCACTGTTTCGAAAACAATAATATATTTTCAGTTTAAAAAAAGGTACTGCGTAGAGCTTTTCTGGACTGGTTTTGCATTGTCACATCCTTACATCTC
>NW_004797548.1:82789-102202 GCF_000002075.1 Aplysia californica | reverse complement strand
GCAGTTCCCTGTGTTGTAGATCAGGCACAGTTATGAGCGTGACTTGAGTCAGCCCATTTACAATTCTACTATGCTTGAACGAGAAATGTCCCTCCTTTGGGAATTAGTAGTACATCGTAAAACCCTATATTATAGGGTTTTACGGCGCTTCCAACTGCATAAGGTCATATGAGCGCGCTCCTTTGGGAATGGCCTAAAGACACTTCAGTCAGTGGCACTGCTCCTGTCTTTTGGGTTCGACTGTTTGTATTAACGCTGTCAAGACGGGCATTCTGGTTGTTTAGGGTTTCGTTAGTTTCGTTTAGTTGAGGTTTTACGGTGCTTGCAACTGCATAAGGTCATATGAGCGCCAGAAGATTAGAGGTGTTACAAGGGAGTAACTAACATAAAAAAGAAGAAGGGGAGATAAGGACGGTAGATGTTTGATAGGAAAGAAGGAGCAAACCACACTAGAGCGCCCGCCAACCGCCCACTTTGGGGTTTACTTTGTTTTGGTTTATTTATTCGAGTAAAGAGAAGCACATCGACACAATAATGGTCATATAGTGAAGGGAAGAAGCAAGACAGATAGTCAGAAATAACAGAGGAAGAGAAAAGAAGTAGAAACTACTAGTGACGCCCTCCAACCACCCGCCAGTTGAGGGTGTGTGTGTGGGGGGGGGGGGGGGGGGAGTAAGTAAATGTATGGGTTAAACGCCCCTAACAACACTATTTAAGAAGAGGCAGTACCCACGAATAGAATAGAACGTCCATCATCGAATAGGAGGACCCAACAAAACAGGTTGAGAGCCACGAATACTCCACATGACAAAACCAATAAAGTCCAAGAACAGCCAGTACAGGTCAGGAACCATGACCATCCCCTCCATACTCCATAATTCATCATAGTACCAATAGAGAACTGAAGCTGAAATCATTTTCAAAGTACAATAGTTTTTACAACACTATTCACAGCCCCCCCCCCCCCTCCCTCACCAAAAAAACCCCCCAACAAAAACAACAACCAAAACATTAATTAAAAAAGTAGCAAAAACCATGTGAAACAAAAAATACAATTCAGGGGAAGTAAAAATAGTTTATTTCGTACTCCATATTCAGGCGTGCATGGTGAATCTGGTATCAATAAGTTACAGAAAAAAAATAAAAAGATAAAAGATAAGCACACCACTATGGAAAACAAAAATAAATCGCATTGTAGTATAGGCAACATTCTATGATAAGCAAACTACAGAGGGGACACGCAACGCGTCATCACAACACACAACCAGAGGACATCAGTGGCCACAGACAGAAGGTGGCCGGGACGAACTGACGGGCACCAACAATGGCGAATAAATGGTGGGTGAGGCAGCGAGGTGGAATCAGGCTCTCGTCAAAATAATCAAAGTGAAGAAACTTGCATTTTTCCGCAGGTTTGTGAATTTTTATCAAATTTTTGTTTTTTGGCTCAACAATTTTCATGCCCATTAAAGAACTCATTTCTGTGAGGATTTTTCATAAAAACGTTGATTAAAGGCACAAAAAATGTAAATTTTCAGTTACCACGGACTCTTAAGCTAACGTTATAACTAATCTTTTGCAGCCATTTTCTCTCTAATTTTACCTCTGAAAACAGGTGACCCCCACTTCCTTCATTCGCAAATACCTCGACTTGTATTCATGATAAATGGATATTTTTTTCATCCAAATAAAGACAAGTGAACAAGCTTTAAGACGATACCAATAACTCTACATGCCCAAAAATTGACGAGAGCCTGATTTCACCACGCTGCCTCACGTATAGGTTTAATGCCTGCCCCTATCAACCTTACGCGTATTTAGATAGATTCAAGAGGCGGGATCTCCGACTTTACTGTTCATCTCCCACAGAAGAAGTCGTGACATGGTATAGGTTTAACACCCCTATCAACACTATAAAGTTATTTAAGAGGCGGGACCTCCGAGTTCAACGTCCATGTCCGAAAGAACCGAGCCAAAAGGAAAACTTGTGTACTGTAAGGGGCCTTTCCCCAAGGACATACCGTCGGACCGATCAGAAGCTCAAACCCCCGAACCCGCAATCTCACGAATGTAACGTAACCCTCATCACGTATTCAGACAAACAGAACTGACTTAAGCAGAAGAGGGCATTTTTATTTTACCCACCCATTTTCTTCACAGAAGAACCCCCCCCCATCAAACGCACAAACAAACAACAGCTACCCATGTTGCTAACCCTCTCACCAGTACACACCCGACAGCATCAGAAGTTTATTTACATTTCATGCGTGACCACAGTACAGAAAGAGACATTCAGGCCCCGGGGAACACACTTTGGCCCGTCCTCTACAGCACATCTCACATCAGGCCCTTCAGTACTGACCCGATAAGTGGCGACAATGCTGTAAAACCTACAGACTCACAACATGCTATCTGTACCAGAAGGTACTAGCATCAGTCACAGAGCAGGACTACAGAGAAAAAAAAGGGTTAAAATGGTACATGTATAGGTTAAATGCCCTTATCAACTCTGTTAGGTTATTTAAGAGGCTGAACCTCTGGAGTCAGAGTTTAACGTCCATCTCCAAAAGGACCGAGCCAAAAGAGAAATTCGGGTAAAGTGCCTTTCCCAAGGACACAATTCCGACCGAGCTGAGGATCGAACTACCCAAACCCACAGTCTCACAACAGGACAACACAGGTTATTTATAGTAACAGGTAAAGTTACTTATGAACTGCAGCTCAATCTCTTCTTCAAGAAGAGAGGGGAGGGGAGAGGGGGGGGGGGTAGGGGTTAAAGTAACAATTTAGATCATTTATGTGGGGGGGGCTTCCAACCTGCCTGTCAGGGCCAACCCGGGCTGAGAGGGATACAACATCCCAGCAGAAAGATCGGGACATTCGATAATAATGTTCTCCCCACACATTACTTCTAATGGTCTTTTCTCTTTTTTTTTTTTTTGTCAGGGAAAAAACGTCAGGCTTATTCCTAAGTGTCTTGTCTATCTTCTTTTCACCTCCTTGTCTATCTTCTTTTCACCTTCAGCACAACTGAAATGTTTTATTTTCTTTTTTGTTTTGTTTTTTTACAACCTCCAGACAAAATAACCTAAAAAATTTGTCCCTGTCCCTCAACACATATGGACTCAGCGGGTCTTTTCTTTTCTTTCGAGAGGAAAATTTTAAAATTTTTTAAAGGTCCTTTCTCTCCTTTCCACCTTCAACACAAATCAAATGTTTCCATTTTTTTTATTACCTCCCAAAAAAACCCAAATCCAAAATTTCAATCAGTCACCCTCTCTTACTAAACCACATGGACTCAGTGGATCAACACGGAAGCGAAAGCACACACAAAATATACACAGAGGGTGGTTGAGCCCATAGAGACAAGACACTGAGGCTGAACAACCTATGATCTGAGCTATCTACAAGCACAATGATTACAAGGGTAGTCGTAGTAGTGTAGTAGTAGTATTGCCAGACAAATCAGCCCCTGTCAGGCCATGGACACAGCAGCTAATACTGTCTTTGTGGGACAAAAAAAAAAAAAAGAAAAAAGAAAAAAAAAAAAAAAAAAAAAATAAAATAAAAAACAAAGAAAAAAAATAAAATAAAATAAAAAAAGGGACACAACGAAGAGAAGCTTCATAAAGTAAGCCAAAACAATAACAGAATCTTTGGAGACACATGTTATTCTTTCCATTTATAACATTATTCCAGTTATACATTTTCATTACATTATTCCAATTGTAAATTTGCCAGTTTTCGAAGCAATAGCACAGGACTCTAATATCTTCCTGACACCCAGAATGTGTTGAAAACAAAGCCATTTCAAAATAACATTATGTTTGTTTTGAAAAACAAAAACAAATGAGGAAGACCCTCAAGTCACTAAAAGACGCTTTTAAAAAATTCATTAAAATCTTAATTAAAAACAATCACAGAAAAACCAAAAGTTCTAATTCTGAACTTGAAACTAATGAGCATTCGGGCCCATTTTCCCATTGAACGCCCAGCAAAATCAGTATACTGCACTCCACAAATGTTTAATTTTCTGAACACATACAGGGCACAGATGGAAGAAGTACAAAGCGACCTCACCACTCTGAGAAACCTGGAGTAACTGGACACCTGTTTTGACGCAAACCTCAATGCTGGGGACAGTCTAAGCTGGCAGAGACCCACCGTTCAGCTAAAAATAGTCCTTGAGAAATACAAACTTGCAGTAGTACATTATTCAAACATACTACAAAAAACGTAGGTTTTAGATCACACTCATAAAGCGATTTTGGCATCTCAAGCACAATGGTATCTTCTTAAAAAATCGTGCTTATGATTACAAATACTCTTACTCTTATACAGAGTATATGCAAAAAAAAAAAAAAAAAAGAAGATAAAAAACTACCCACCTTCTGTCATTCATTGCCAAGTACCCTATTCCTAGCTCGAACAGTAAGATACAAACAGAAAATATTGCAACTTTTGTTCACCAGTTTTTTCAAAATACCTAAATGTCATGGATTTCAAAAACAATATACAGAAAAACTTACACTGTCCTGAATCCTACCACCGCTTTCAGCCACCCACTGGGCAAAAATATTCATCTGACTACTTGTAATGACTTAAGGCCCCCTTTAATCAATTAAAAAAAAACCCAACCCAAACCACAAAACAACAAAACTTAATAGCCTAACAAAACAGCTTCAAGGAAAATAGGAAAAAAAAAGAATCCTGGAAAATAGCATCAAAATCTAGGGGAAACATCAGCAAACTTACGTCAATCAGCAAATGAGTACTTTCTAAAACACTTATGCTAAAAATACCAAATAAACGAGAAACAACGGAGGCAAAAAAATGGAATCGTGACAAATTCAACAATTCAATGTGAAAAACTTAAAAATAATTATAATAAATTAACGAAACAAACATGAAACAGCTGGCAAACTCCTGGCACAACAGCCTGGCTCACTTCCTGAACACCATGACGCCAGTGTCCATGGATGACTTTACGAGGAGCCACGTGTTCTCCTCACAAAAAGCTGACAGAGACACACTACACCTCATCACAGCACTAGCAAAACGGAATAACTCAAGAGTTGTGCTAAAATTTTGCAACTAGCCTTCTATTTCGTTTGGCGGTACCTAGATCTATCTTTCGTAAATCCAAAACAAAAATGCTCTTGCAGTCACAAAAGAAACATGTACGAGCAAGTTTTTACCATTATTTGATAAGTAGTCTAGTTAGACAGTTTTTCCCCATTTATTTCAAAAGTAGAAAAATGAGATGCGTCCTTTTGCTAGCACTGCGACGACCTGATCTAGCCACTCAGTCACTGCCACGTTTCATGACTTATTCCGTCTCAGGTAAAAATCAGATCAGCGAGTACACAACGATCACAATCTCAATCCAAAACAGGCACAAGATTCAAAAACAAAAACAAAATACTATAATATATACCAAAAGTGCTGTGTCATTGGTGCAAAGTAAAAATATAGAAGTATGTTACGGTATAAAATCAAAAAATGGCATCAGGGTTAAACGACAATTCCTTTGCAAAATGTTAACCAGGTGTCAGCTGAGATAATTGTACTCACTTAAGGATGGCTCTGTGTATTCTAGGATTACTGTGAATTAAGAAAAAGATAGAAAAGCAGAGAAAAAAAAACCCAGAAAAAAAAAGACGTGCAAAAAAATAAAAATAAAAACATAAGAATTGAGAGAACATTAAAAAATCCACTGCTACCTAAAAAAAAAGTGACACCACATCCGAAGCGAACGTATTAAAAAAAAAAATTCTGCGAGAAACAATGTGCATCATGAGAACAAAGGAGAGTGTTACCACAATGGGTGGTTTGTCCAACCCTGGCCTGTGCTTCTAGGAGCACAGGGGTACAAAAATGTTCAAAATTGTCTAGGAAGTTTATTTCCTATCAACTTTAACAAACTATTTGTCCAAAGTTTTATGAAAACAAATTGTCCCCCTCCTCTTGGACTAACTACTAACCACTCCTTTTGAACAGATGACAAAGAATGGTTTCAGAAATGTTCTCAGAACAACTTCATTTGATCAGATATTTTAATCAAACTTTCTCGTCTCAATGTCGTCATTTTGGACACAGCTGTAGAGAAAGAGAAAAAAAAGAGACAACTTCATAAAGAAATTATTGAAACAAAACCAATGTCTGCACCCTCTTGGTGACACAACCGAGCAGGTTTCACTTTCTTCATTATGTGCAATATGACATTACATAAACAGCATTGGCACACAGGGGCAGGTTAACTACACAAAACAGGTACAAGGTCATAAAAGTTGAACAAACAATACCTGACACAAGATAAATAGACAAAATAAAACATCAGGTTGAAGAAACAGACAAAAAAAAACAACAACAGACATCATAAAGGTTAAACAAACAATTCGGGACACAGAATAAACAGACAAAATAATATGTCAGATTGAACAAAACAGACAAAGTAATACGTCAGATTGAACAAAACAGACAAAGTAATACGTCACATTGAACAAAACAGACAAAATAATACGTCAGATTGAACAAAACAGACAAAATATGTCCAACCAGTACGGGACAAACAAGACAAAAATCATCAACAATCTACAGGTGTCGTGAACAATACCCCACACCACAGGTATTCACTTTCCTTAATGTTCTCCTGTTTTCATTATATTTACACCAGCAGCTACGTCTCAAACGTCTGTTTGCAAGACCATCCCAAAGGTGTGATAAATCAGAAAACAACACGATATTGTTGAAATAAAACCTGACCTAATCACGTGCAATATAAACTTAAATCTACACTTGAAAGGCACCGGACTAAAACACTGTACACAAAAAACTGAACCAAATTTCTACGCCAGATAGAAAATACTAAAAAACTGAAAATATCTTTCACCCACACACCACTTTCCCATCATAAAAACTGGACGCAAGGAAGCACGATTCAACTAAAAACAAACAAAAAATCAAACATGCAGGCTTGACAAAAAGAATTGAACCTCCCACAATACAATTTCCAGCTAAGACATGCTCGTACTTAGGCAACAAACATACAACTCATCAGTGACAGGCTATGTGTCTTGGCAAAATTTCACTGAAGAAAAGACTCCCTATTTTGATATTTGCCATAACAGTACTCAGGCCTCTCTCTTTCTCTCTCTCTTTTTTCAGAAAACAGCCTACATATTTCTTTTCAGTGTAGCTTTATTGAGTTTTATGGTGATTGCAACATAATTAGGTCACTTAAGTGTCGAAAATTAGAAGTGTTACAAGAGAGTAACAAACACACACTTTTTTTTACTTTTACTTTACTTTTCCGATCCAGCGGCCATTTGGGTTCTAGCCCTTCGGTCTTTTTCAAACACACACAAAAAAAAGAGGAGGGGGGATCAGGATGATGACCGCTTGATCGGAAAGAAGGAGCAAACCACACCAGACCACCCATCAGCCACTTGTGAGGAGTTAGTTAGGTTCAGAAACTCTTACTGCAGTGTCATGTGAGGTTCAACTCTGTTTATCTTACTACATATTGTCAGGCATATATAAGATAACCACCTACGTCTACGTCATTTTGGGCCGGTTTGGAACTTCTGGTTCTGAAATGAAGAGCAGAACCAGCTAGGTAATATAGTTCACTGGAACGTTGTGTCCTTGGGAAAGGCATTTTACACGAATTTTCCTCACTTCACCCAGGTGGGAATGGGTACCCGGCTATAGACAGCGAAAGATCTTGTCAGTTTGTTAGTGTTTGAGCGCTTAATCAGCTGCTCGCACTGTATGCTTCCCGGGAAGCTGAGAATGTTTCGGAGTGTTCTATGGTCTGCTGTGGTAATAATATAGTGTAAAGCGCATAGAGCCTGCTGTTGAACGGGGATATGCGCTATACAAATGCTATCTATTATTATAACAAAAGAAAGGTCCAAAATATAAACTCAACTGAGTGCACATCAAGCCTTTCACAGAGTCAATTGTTCAAAAGAAACAGTTTTCTTCTCGTTTCCTCAAAACGGCCCAAAAATGACTTTCGGCATTATCTTATGAGCCTAACGGTATCTACATATACATACACTGGCAGCGGCAACGAAGACTAGTGAATTAAAAAGTAAAAGATTTTTCTAACCAACAAAAGAAGAAAAAAAAAAAGGAAAAAAGACACACACACAAAAAAAAAGGGTCTCCACTCTTTTCAGAAAATAAAAATAAAACTTAAAATGCACAGCTACTTTACAGAGTATGTACAAGGTCGTGGAGCATGGAGAGAGAGAGAGAGTGAGAGAGCGAGAGAGAGAAAGAGAGTGACAGAGAATGAGTTAAAAAAAAAAAAACACACACAAAGTTGTGAAGACAGCTACAAGGTCTGGTACCACAGCTGCTCCCCTAGGAGTCTCCTCCTGCCTTGCCCGTACGCTTTTTCCTCACTGCAACGAGAAAGATAGAAGTTAAATAAGACGAGATGAGATATGATATCATTTACATTGATCGGCACAAAGAGATATTTGCAGCATTCATCAACACTCCCACTCTCTCTCTCTCTCTCTCAACACACACACACATGATGAAGATATGAGATTTGACGAATGGGAGGGGGGGGGGGGGGGGGGGGAGAGAAAAACAGAGTTTTCATCCTCATTCAATTTTATTACATGCACTCTGCATGGATTTACACAATACAAAAGAAAGTAACAATCATTTTTTTTAAAAAGAGGTGAGATGAGGACGATAGATGTTTCAAAGGAAATAAGGAGCAAACCACACCAGAGCACCCGCCAACCACCAACAGTTTCAAAAGAGTACTCTAAGCCCCCTGTACACTTCGAGACTCCCAACTCTGAAACGTAAGGGATCACGTCCAGTCAAAATTACTTTCACTGTGTAAGACAGAGGATACCACACTGTCTTAAAGTGATCTTACGCCTCTTTTTTTTCACAGCAGTTTTGAGAAACAGAGGGTTTTTTAAAATCAGCATAACCATTGAAAAATAAGGTTCTTTGGCAATTTGAATTCGAAATTATTCAAAAACTAGTCACAGTTACAAATCGTTTTTTTCACACAAGTAGGATAACGGATCAGGCTTTCGATTAAGAAAATAAAAAAAATGTTGGTGCCAAAATAAAAACGGGCGTTTTGTCAGCATACAGTAATACAACACAAATGCTATTTGCAATGGAAAAGGAACGGTGGATCTCACGGGGTACATATGTGAGGCATCGTAGTGAAACCAGGCACTCGTCAAAATGACAAAAACGAAGATATCGACATTTTCCTGCCAGTTTGACTAATTTTCTTAGAATTTTTGTTTTTTGATTTAAATCTTTTTCAGTCTATATAAAACACATTTCCGAGTGAATCTGACTGAAAAACTCTGATTAAAGGCAAAACATATGTAATTTTTCAGTTTTTAAAGTATTCTCAAGCTAACAAAGTCACCGAACTTAGGCGGCTAATTTCTCGCTAATTTTACAACTGAAACTAGGCAACCACACTCACTTCAATTGTAAAAATCTCGACTTCTGCTCAAGGTAAATAGGTATTTTTTTCATGGAAAGTACAGCAAATGAATAAGCTTTTAGATGAAACCAACAACTCCACATGACCAAAAATTGACGAGCACCTGATTCCAAAGGTCATGGCACATATTATTATATACATTACTAAAAGAAAAAATCCACTTTAGCATAACCTGAAAAACATAAAACGTGTAAACCAAAGGATTTTGGGTTCACAAATTATAAAAAATTGGGACGGCATGCTTCAATTCCTGATTTCCAACATAGCCAAAGTTTGGTAACTTCTAGAGGTTGAGAGTTCTTGAAAACTGAAAATTTACATATTTTTTGCCATTAAGCGATGCTTTTCAGTTAAATTCATAGGGAAATGTGTTTTTATGTAGACATAAAAGGTGTTGAGTCAAAAAAAAAAATTCAATAAAAATTGCGTAACTGGAGTAAAAACGCCCGTTTCTTTGATTTCCTTATTTTGACGAGCGCCTGATTTCACCACGATGCCTCACATATGGTGAAGTGGAAGAGTTGAGGGAAAGCAAATAAAAGAAAGATATGGAAAAAAGGAGAAACAAAGAAGAATGTAATAAGGTGAGAAAAAAGGGGGAGGGGGGGGGGTGTTGGGGGAAAGCAAATAAAAGAAAATGAAGAAACGGAGGAGGGGGAAGGAAATAACAGAGGAATATGTTGAAATACAGGGGGTTGGGTTGCGGAGGGAGGGGGAAGCAAAGAAAATAAAAATATTATATGGTGCAAGGGAGGGGGAAGCAAAGAAAATAAAGAAGTCATACGGAGAAGAAAAAGAGATGAACGACTCACAGACGTCGAGGTTCTCCTTGAGTCTGTCGTGCACTTTGATGCGCGCGTCGGGAAACTCAAATTGGATGCCCAGCCTGAGCAGAGTGCTGTTCTCTTTCAACAGTTTCGCAATCTGCATCTCCACCTTGTTCCCAAGCACCTCAGGTTTCTACCGGTGGACATTGTAGGGTGAAAGATAAAGAAAAATTTGACAGGTCCATTAAGTTTCTAAAACAAGGGTTTAAATACCTCTTAATTTCTGGATCGTTAACAACAAATACCCCTTAAAAAAGTAAACCAAAGGGTGAAGGAACCTTTTAAGTTGGCCTGAAAAGGGGAGCCCTGGAAGGAACTACCAATGTCACCATCTATCTCTCTGAAAGCTTACAAAATGACACACACACAAGACAAAAAAACCCCAAAAAAACCCAACCCCCCCCCAAAAAAAAAAACAACAACAACAAACCAACAACAAAAAAACCAACAAAACAACAACAGAATTTTTTTTTTTTAATCCTAAAACATAGCAGGAGTACACAATGCCAGAGCACCCATTGACCAGCCACTATCCTGTGTGGTCCACCCACCTGGTTGGCTACCCTCAGCTCCAGGAGAGCTTGTTTCTTGTTAATAGCCTTGAGTAACTCCACAATCATTTCCCCAGAGATGAAGTTGGACTCCACATTCACCGTCTTTAGAGTCTCGTTTTCTTCTAGACTTTCCGCCAGAGCCTGAAGTTAAAACAAATACAGAAAATAAATTTACAGTATATCATTAACCCTCCCCCCCCCCCCAAATGTTTTAAATTTAAAAAACCCAACATGATTATGAAAATATCATTGCACAACCCCCCTTTCAGCATATTAACATCCCCATAAAGAAGAACGGATGACTGCTTACTTTTAGTTTTAGTAAGAGTTTTACAGCACTTGCAACACAAAAAGGTCATATAAATGCTGAAGACTAAAAGTGTTACTTTTTAGTAACATATATTGAGGTACAAAAGGAGGAGGAGAGATAAAGTCGATAGATGTCTGATAGGAAAGGAGCAAACAACATCAGAAACGAACCAAATCAAAATCACTTGGCAGAAAATAAAAAAGTCACATTCATCATTACAAAACAATAGTCTGCTTTAATAAAAACCCCGTCCTTTCTTTCTTTCAGTACAAAAAGACAAAAATAGGTAGTCTTAATACCAATAACATTTTATGCTTTAAACAAAATTCTTCGACCTTGACACCCCATAGCACATGACTCAAAGCGACCAACGACCTTCACCAAGTGTGCTTACCTTCGCCACTTTGTCATTCGCAGCCACAGCAGCCATGTCCAGCTTCACACAGAACGTGTTGCCTCGTAGCGCCTGACAGACCTCTACCAGCCGCTCTATGGACACGTTCTGAAACACACATATGGGTATGTGGATATTAGGACACATTCTGAAACACACATATGGATATGTGGATATTAGGACACATTCTGAAACACACATATGGATATGTGGATATTAGGACACATTCTGAAACACACATATGGATATGTGGATATTAGGACACATTCTGAAACACACATATGGATATGAATGTAAAAATGTTCTGAAACACAAACATTTATACCTGAACATGTCCACAAAGAAAAATATAACAATGTGGACATGTTTTAAAACACACATATTAAGATATTTTACACAACACACAAAAAACACACATATTAAGATATTTTACACAACACACAAAAAACACACATATTAAGATATTTTAAACAACACACAAAAAACACACATATTAAGATATTTTACACAACACACAAAAAACACACATACACAAGTGGACACATTCTGAAAAACATATATATGTGGACCCGTTCTGAAATACACACATACATGCAGACCTATTCCGAAAAGCGGCTAATGTGGTCACATTTTCAAAAACCCATAGTACATAAATATTCTGCAGGGCTGCCCACCCACCTGCATTTTTAAAAAAGTAATCATCCCAAAAAAAAATTTAGCAGTCTGGCTTGTCCCGTTCATGGCTGTCATACATGTATAAGGACATGTTCAGAAACACCCACCCATACATACATGTGGACATGAGAGTTTACAAAGTACTGGTAACATATTTTTTCCTCACATCAAAGAATCCGACTCAATATTTGTTTTTGCTGAGAAATTAAGGAGCATAAAATGAAGGAGGTGTTTTGCCTTCCCCCTGTTTACATAGGATACGGGTTCAACTTCCCCAAAAACGCTATTGTAACACACAAAAGCCAGGAAATTGTAACTATTCACACATACAACGGAAAAACCCAATCAAAATTCCTCTAAAAAAATAAAGAAAAATATAAATAGATCTTGGGGATTTTACGCTCCCAATCATAAAGAAAAATATAAATAGATCTTGGGGATTTTACGCTCCCAATCAACACAGTTAAGATCATTAAGCAGACGGGCCTCTGCCCTTCCAGTCAGGGCCAACCTGGGCTAAGAAGAATACAACACCCCAGCAGAGAGATCGTGATACTCAATCAAATTCTCCCCACCCGTGAATCCATCTCAGGACGCCTGCTTGTGGTAGCGAAGCACCCAACAGACACTAGAAACTAGTAAATTCCTCTGTGCCTTTTTTAAAAAACTTACAAAATAAAAAACTAAACTAAAAAAACCCAAAAAAACCTGACGAGAAATAACCACCAGATCCGTAGACATGATTCAATCCATCTGCTCCCCCCCCCCCTCCCCCCCCCCCCCCCACAACACACACACACAAGTCCAAACCTTGATGTTGTTGAGGTTGAGCGCCTTCAGCTCCTTGTCGTTAGCCTTGAGTTTCTTGATGCTCTCCTCCACGTCCGTCGCGTTGGGGGCCTCGTCTGGGATGACCTTGAGCTTCTGAGCCTGGGCATGACCTACGAAGCAACAACAACAATGCTATGCAATGTAGAAAGAATTCTTGTCACCAATAGCAAATGTTATTTTTCACCTCAATGTCCGCAATATAGACTATGTACATATATAGAATAAGGGTAGGCTAATTATGAACTCGTAACATCCCTCTCAACACAATTAAGGTCACCTACAAGGTGGGCGGCTTCAATCCTGCTTGTCAGCATCTAGACCAACCCAACCGAAGCTGTGTGGGATAGAGATCTAATAATGATGATAATAAAAATAATCATCACCATCATAATAATTACAATAATAAAAATAATAATAATAATAATATAATAATAATAATAATAATAACAATAATAAAAATAATAATAATAATATTAATGACAATAAAGATCACTTCTGTAGTGCACACTCCCTGTGGCTCTCTGCACTTCACAATGAAATAAGACCTAAATCAATGTTTCATCCATACTGGCCCGTTCAACTTTCAACAGTTCTTTCAAATACATACATACACTTGGAATCTGACGAAGAACACATACACAAAAAGACAATTTCTGTGGCTACTGGTCACACTTGCTGTTGGGGTAGAAGAATCAAACTAATAATAAAATGGGATATACACTGAGATATTTCATAAAATAATCCCCCATGTGGAAAATCGAACTCATGCCTTCGCAAATTGTACAAAAATCAATAGCATTACACTGCAGAAGCTAGTTTTCATGAAGTTGGAAATAGAATGAACTGCCGATTTATATATAAATATACATGTTTTCCCTTCCAATTTCTTAATATATAATCATGAATGGGTTTATCTGTCACTTTTGTGCTACAGGCATTCAAATCAGAGGTCCCACATGTACAATAAGCATTATAAGATTGAACAGGCATGAAATTCATACCAGCCGCACTATTAAGCACAATTACAATGAAATCTGCTTTTAAACAAAATACAGTTTATCCAAAAACAGCGGTCAACCTAAAGAAAACAGTATCTCCAGTCATTTTTCTTTACCATTTGAGCAATCCCTCTGAAGGCAAAACCCGCTTAAGCTGAAGAAATTCCAGTAGTCTTTTGTTTTCTTTATTTCTTTATTTTAAATTTTTGTTTTGTTTTAGTAAGGGTTTTACACACTGTGACTACCACGAGGAGACCGTTGAACATCTTCTCCTTCACCGCCCAAACCTGGCAGTTCTTCGATGCAAGCTCCTACACACACCTACAGACTTACAAAGCCTGCTCTACCAAGGCGTTGACCAGATGACAAGGACATGCGGTTACTTGAGGGAGGCACTGCGCTGCCAAGAGCGAAATGCTCGCAGCTAAAGGGATTTGAAAACAACAACAAGGGTTTTACAGCACTTGTAACACCGTAAAGCAATGTCAGTGCTTAAGACCAGAGGAGTTAAAAGAGGAGATAACAAACACAAAACACATAAGAGAAGAGATAAAGACAATAGATGTTCGAGAGGAAAGTTGGAGCAACCTACATCAGAGCATCCGCCAACCACCAACTCCTGCTGTCCCGCAGCACCGCGGAGTTAAGAAAAACTAAGCAAAGACTTACCCAAGAAGCCTCCCTCGTGGATCTCTCTGTCCTCCAGAGAGGCGTAGTACTGGGTCTGTGTCAGCATGCTGTGGAAGCCCAGGACAGCTGTCCAAGGGGGGGGGGGATGAAACAGACATTGTCAATGACCTAGAGTGGTATAACGTTGGTGTATTGTTTCGTTGTAGTCATTGTAGTAAGCATTTTACCGCACTTGCATGTTTCAGGTCATAAAAGTGCGGAAGATTAGAGGTGTTACAAGGGAGCAACAAACACAAAACAGGAGGAGAGATAGGTTTAGTTGTTACAAGCAAGTAACAAATCCAATAAAAAGTTTTTGTTTTAGTAGGGGTTTTACGGCGCTCGCAACTGCATAAGGTCATATGAGCACCAGAAGATTAGAGGGGTTACCAGAGAGTAACAAACATAAAAAAGAAGACGGGGAGATAAGGACGATAGATGCTTGATAGGAAAGAAGAAGCAAACCACACCAGAGCAACCGCTAACCATCCAAAAATCAAAAAAAAAAAAGAGGAGACATTTGGACGATAGCTGTTTCATAGGAAAGAAGGAGCAAACCACACCCTCGCACCCGCCAACCAACCACTTGGTGTGCTTAAAGTACTCAGATGTACAGTAAAAGTAAAGTATGACCCCCTCATATCTTCTTTACATGACACCAAAAGGTGTCATCTGTGGCCCAGAGTGAATAATTGCAAGAAAAAATATAGGAAAACTCATTTTTCTTATAAAAGCTTGTAAATTAATCTCTTTTCACTGGTTTCCTTAAACCCAAGTTAATTTTAAAACTACTTAAAGTTCACTTTTAATAAGTGTTTTACGGCATTTGCAACACAATTAGATAATATATATATATATAAAGGTGTTAAAAGTTTAACATACACAGGAAAGAAGGAGGAGAGACAAGGACGATAGATGTTTGATAGCAAATAAAGGAGCAAACCACATCAGAGCACCCACCAACGATCCATTATAAAACTATTCACTTATTTTCAAATTTGTTTTTATTTCATCAACTAAACATCATGATCTCATTTCAATGCATTGACTCTTAAGTGAAACATTCTTATGAAAACATGAACACATACTTTCATACACACACACACACACACACACACACACAGACACGAACACAAAGGTAAAAACAACAATATGTCCTAACGCAGTAGGAATACAGCCTGATTCAGTAGTACACGAAAGAACCATCAGACCATTCAAACACACATACAAATCACACACACACATATACATGCACACACACACACACACACACATGCACACACACACACACACACACACACACAAACACACACACACACACACACACACACACAAACACACACACACACACACAAACACATGAGAACACACAAAGACACACGCACACATAAGCACACACAAAAACACACAAACACATACTCTCACACACACACACACACACACACACACACACACACACATACACACACAAAAACCCACATACACACACACACACATACACACAAAAACACATGTACACACACACACACACATACAAACACACACCTGCTAAATCCACCAGCTCCTCCTCGCTGGCTGCGGTCAGAATCTCGTCCCACTCAGTCTCCACTGCCTCGTCCTCGTTGATTTTGGTTTTCTCCTGCTCTTTAGGGACAAACTTTTTACCTGAGAAGTAAAAAAGACATTTGCATTGTATAGATTAAAAAGCACAGACTTTTTATTCGAAAAGAAAAAAAAGAAAGATATACTTAAGGTATACTTTTTATCAGAAAAAAAATAAAAATTATGTGAGGTATCGTGGTGATATCAGGCGCTCGTCAAAATAATGAAATCCAAGAAACAGGCATTTTTCCTTCACTTTGTCTGTATCAAATTTTTGTTTTTCGGCTCAACACCTTTTTTGTCTATATATAAACAAATTTCCATGAGAATTTTACTGAAAAAAAGTTGTTAAACAGCACAAAATATGTAAATATTTAGTTTCCTGAGACTCTCAAACTATAGATAGGCATTACCATACTTAGGCAGCCATTTTCTCGTTAATTTTATCCCTGAAACCATGTTACCCCCACCTCTTTCAATGGCAAATATTGTGACTTCTATTTAAGATTTTAAAAAGTATTTTTTTCATAAAATGCAAGGCAAACGAAAAAGCTTTCATATGATACCAATAATTCCACATGCCCAAAAATTGACAAGTGCCTGATTCCACCGCGTCATAGAGACATATATTCGTACTGTACCGATTTAGAAACAATAGCTTTTTAACAGAAAAGGAAAATGATATGCAGTCGAACCTGTGTAAGACGGCCACCCATTGTCAAGGAAAAAAGTGGCTGTATAATAAAGTTGGCCGTCTTAAGCAGGACTGATCAAAATGAAGAAAGCAAACCATTCTCCTCGGAGGCCCAAACCGGGGCTTTGGACTGCCATAAGGTTAATTCAAAAGGGTTTTTGTTTTCTTTTGAAAAATGGCGGAGGGGTGGTGGGGGGGGGGGGGGGGGGTGTGTAAGAAGGTTGTTGTTGTTTGTTGTTTGTTTTTTTTGTTTTTTTGGGGGGGTTGTTTTGTTGGTTTATTTTTTTGTTACAGGTTGTGTGCAAGGGTAAAATAAATGACACGCGTAAAATGATGAAGACCGAGTGCCATGGTGAAACAAACACACAGGGCGAGAACGAGCCGAGCCACGCTTCTGTCACAAGTTCAAATCAACACCTGTTGTTACTTCGTTACAGATTAGGTAAACAAAAAAGTGACCAGTCCCCCCACATTTGATTTGTGTATGAGTTGTGGGCGAGGCTTATAGGTTATGACGGATCACACACCTCCCTCACCAGCAGTTGAAAATTTATTGTTACCCACTTGTCAGCATGGGTAAATATTCATTGGAAGGACTAAGAACAACAGGTGAATGTATTATGACGGCCGTCCACAGCGTCAGGGGCCCGATTCAAAATTTATTACAAAGCATAAGGTAATGAGTGACCACGCCTGGCTAAAATAAGGTGGTCGCGGCCACGTTGTACAGGTGACCGTTTAACACCGTTAAGTTATATATAGAAAAAATGCAAGGGGGCAAATGGAAAGTGGCCGCTTATACAGGTGGCCATCATGGCAGGTTCGACTGTATTTGTACTATATAGATTCATAAGAATAAACTTTTAACTTAAAAAGAAAAAAAAACATATGCTCTATCGTATAGATCAAAAAGAACAAACTTTTAACCTGAAAAGTAAAAAGAGATATTTGAACTGTATAGGTTAAAAAGAAACTTTTTACAAGAAAAGAAAAAAGACATAAAATTCCTGTTTAGATTTTTTTTTTTTTAGAATATATATTTGTACTGTATAGATCCGAACAAAACTTGCATGTTCGATCATCTTGCAAATAGTTTGTCCTACTTCGTCATTATTATCATTACTGATATCGTTATTTACCCTTCTACTTTCATCTTTCGGACGTACAACACGATGTTCTCCTGGTATTACTAGTCTCATCCTTTTTATAATTTTCGTCTCTTTTATTATCATAACAACAGTAAAATTATTTCCTTCTCCATTCACCTTTCCTCCCTTTGCTGTAGGGCTTGGTGTTCTCCCTCCCAGTCCTTCCATGTGTTTCATCATTGTCATTTTCGTCTTTACTATGACTTTAACTTTCTACTATCGTTTTTTATCCTTCCCCACTCACCTTTCGTCCTTTTGCTGTAGTGTAGGGTATGGTGTTCCCCCAGTTTACTATTTTTATCATCATTATCATTTTCATCATTACCACTTTAGTCATTTACCCTTCCACATTCACCTTTCTTCGTCTCTTTACTATAGGACATGGTGTCTCCAGGTATTACTAAAATCATCCTCATTATCATTTTCTTCTCTTTTATTATCATAACTACAGTAAATATATTTCTTTCTTCATTCTCCTTTCATCTCTGCTGTAGGGCATCGCATACCCTCAAGAGTATTCCTGCTTTTATTAATCATTTTCTCCTCTATTATTATGATAACTACAGTCAATTTCCTTCTTCATTCGTCTCTTTGCTATAGGGTGGTGTTCTCCAAGTATTACTATTTTTAACATCATTTTAAATCATAACCACTGACATTATTTATCATTCCCTACTCACCTTTTGTCTCTTTGCTGTAGGGCACAGTGTTCTCCCAGTCCTTCTATGTGTTTATCATCATTATCATTTTTGTTATAACCACTATCTTTACTATCCTACTCACCTTTCGTCTCTTTGCTGTAGGGCACGTTTATCATCGTTATCATTTTCTTCAAAACCCCCTTCATTATTTGTCCTTCCCTACTCACCTTTCGTCTCTTTGTTGTAGGGCACATTAATCATTATTATCATTTTCTTCAAAACCCTCATCATTATTTATCCTTCCCTACTCACCTTTCTTCTCTTTCCTGTAGGGCACATTAATCATTATTATCATTTTCTTCAAAACCCCCTTCATTATTTGTCCTTCCCTACTCACCTTTCGTCTCTTTGTTGTAGGGCACATTAATCATTATTATCATTTTCTTCAAAACCCTCATCATTATTTATCCTTCCCTACTCACCTTTCTTCTCTTTCCTGTAGGGCACATTAATCATTATTATCATTTTCTTCAAAACCCCCTTCATTATTTGTCCTTCCCTACTC
>NW_004797548.1:78993-80875 GCF_000002075.1 Aplysia californica | reverse complement strand
AGTTCTATCTGACATACAAAGTCTCAGACTTACAAAGTTCTATCTGACATACAAAGTCTCAGACTTACAAAGTTCTATCTGACATACAAAGTCTCAGACTTACAAAGTTCTATCTGAGATTCTTAATAGTTTTGCGATACTGAGACCACGAGGTCAAAAACCAAATCATGTTCTATCTGCTCAATCAAAATCATAAACTTTTTCGAAGTCCTTATCCAGATATTCAAAACATTGCATTCGAATATATGTTGTGAAACTAAATATTTTTCATGTCAAATTTTTTCAAACTAGGCACAGAGCAGATACAACTTTATCATTCTGAGACAGAGAAGTGTCAGCTGGTTACTTCAGATATTGCAATCACTTTCAGTTTCAGTTTTGTAAAAGTTTCACAATGCTTATTACTGCATATTAATTGCTCAGTAGATCTAGAACCTACAGGATCATCAAATGTCACTGTTCAGAATGGTGTATAGTGGAGTCTTACACTAAAAAGTCAATAAAAAATTTTTTTTAAAATTCTTATCCAATATGGTCAGATGAAAGCGTGGGACACAAGTTGGCTGTTTTCTTGATGGTTCATAGCACGGTTTTGGTTTTACTTTGCAAGTCAGAATGGTTGAAGTATTTAAAAATATTTGGTGAAAATTCTGTTTTAAAAGCAGAAAAAAACAAACACTACTAAATAATTTTCACCAGATTACCGTTAGTTTTATGAAAAGTTTTACGACACTTTACAGTAAGGCCATATAAGTGCTGTAGATTAGAGATCTTACTAGAGAGAAAGATGCAAAGAAAATGAAAGATTATGACAATACGTGTTTGATAAGAAAGTAGGAGCAAACAGACTAGACCACCCGCCAACCACTTCCTCACTTGATTTATGAGATCAAAAACAGAAGTTCATTGAACCATGGTAAGATCATCTTAACAGGGTCAACGATTATTGAACTATAATCAGTTCATCAACGATTATTGAACTATAATAAGTTCATCTTAAGTTAAACCACGATAAGTTCATCTTTGTCAGTCTTTTTTTTTTTAAATAGAGATTTTACTGCGCTCGTAACGACATAAGGTCAAATGAGCGTCAGAAGATTAGAGGCGTTACAAGAGAGTAACAAACACAAAAATGACGAAGGGGAGATAAGGACGATAGATGTTTGATAGGAAAGAAGAAGCAAACCACATCCGTCAACCACCCACTCTTTGTCATTCGCACCCTCTTAGAATAAAACTTTCCAAATAATCTTAAACTGTGGTACATTTTGAGTAGTGATGGACATTGGCCGATATTAAGTAAGCAAGCAAGTTTATTCAGTGTTTAAGACCATTGACCCACCACACACTGGCCCCTTTTCTTTCTCCAGCCCTGTATTCATTAAGTCCCAAAAGCAAAAAAGACCAAACAAAAAACCAAAAAAAAAAGGATTTAAAAAAACAACAAAACTTCCCAAACTATGAAAAACAGACAAACAAAAAAAAAAAAGAACCAAGCAAACAAACAACAAAAAAGCAAAACCAAACAACTCCCATCAGGATCAAAGTTCCCGTTGAACTCCTCTGTAGAGAGAGCATGGAGCAGGTCGTCCACCCCAGGGACATTCTCACAAATACCTACCCACTACCCTGGAAATTCCCTTGACATTTCTCCACTCCCAATGCTCATGACTAGACCCTCCCACTCTCTCTCTCTGTCTCTCTCTCTCCTAAAAATACACTCCATATCCATTTTCTTTCTCTCTCCATCCCCTTTACTCCCCCTCCCACCTCCATTCACTATCCTAACCCCAACACCCCCTTCCTTTCTCCATCCCTGTATTCATCAGGTCCCAAAAGCAAAAAAGGCCATACAAACAAAACATAAAAAAAAATATATATA
>NW_004797548.1:74305-77734 GCF_000002075.1 Aplysia californica | reverse complement strand
TTTCATCTCCACTCTCCCCCCCCCTACACACACACACTTCCGGCCTCCTCTGAGCTCCTCTCCTCTTTACTCTTTCTACTCTTCTCCTGGCTCCTTCTTACTGCAGTCTTTCAGCCACTTCCCTGATCTAAGGGAAGACAAGATCTTTCACCTAGCCTTCGCGGATAATGGTGAAAAATCTCGACGGTCCTGTGTGCACTCTGCGCACGTTATAGATCCATATGTGGTCCAAAATCGATAAGAATAGACTTTGGCCGCCATCCGGGCAAAATTCAAAATTCCTACAAAGACCGAAAATACTCCATTCGCTTAGCCAAAGAAGGAGCCAAAATGACCCGGATTGAGGATGGCATGGATCACTAATTGAAAAGTAAAAAACGTTAATAAAATCTTACATAAGAAACAGATGGAAAAGACCCCACCCTAATCACAACAGACGTGACCCTACTAGTACTACACGCTAAATAGAGAAGACCAGGTCACAATCTTTCGACTACGTTGTCGCCTCAACTCAACAGACTCAAACAACACTAAATTAAAAGTGGGAGAGTTTGCGATCTGTGAATGTGGACACGACCAAGAGGATGCCAACCGCATCCTTCAGCACTGCCAGCGCTACGCCACTCTTCGTACACAGACGGAGCAGAATGTGACTCCTCTTAAGAGAAAACTCTATGACAGTCTCTCAGATTTGAAGCGGACTGCACAATTTGTGCGCGACATCGAACTGACTGTCTAGCTCGCTGATATCGAAAACAAGGAAGAAGAAGAAAAAGAAACTCTATTCAGAATAAAAACATAAAAGGTTAGTACCTTCGAAATTGGAATGTGGCTGCTTTATGGCCAGGGGTACTACGAAGTATGAAGAACGGTCACATACGAAAAAAATCAGTTGTACTGCAGGTAGAAGAACCAGCAGTCGACTACCCCACCCCTGAGATCCAGTTTGGGGGGGTGGGGGATGCAAAGAAGAAGACTCAACCAGTTGAACCAGCCATGCGTCTACAACTTGGCCAGCTAGTCACCATGAAGAGCCATAAAGTCAAATCGTTGCTACAAGCTTGTTTTGTTTTTGTTTTTTGTTTTTTTTGCTTGTTTGTTCGTCTGTCTGAGGTTTTGTTAGTTTTGGGTTTTTTTTAAAGCATACGGACATAGTAACGATCATTTCAGTTACAGTTGGGAAAAAGTAAGCCAGATAGACATTTAACAACAGAATGAACGTAAATAAGTAGAGTGAAAGTAAGGAAGTAGGAGCCACCAATGGCGCCCTCCAACCACCCGCTGTACCAAACATCATTCATTCTTATATCTCTCCTCTTCCTGTTTGTGTTTGTTACTCTCTTGCAACACCACTAACCTCCGGCACTTAATATGACCTTCTTGTGTTGCAAGTGCCGTAAAACCCTTGCTAAAACTAAAAACTAATAGGCACACAAACACACAAACGGTGGTAAGACACACTATGGGACACACAAACATTGCGGTCATGTAGCAGAGCGGCAAGGTCATCAGCGCACCTGTCAGGAAAGTAAATCTTCGGCCATCGATCAAACTGATCCCACTGACCGCCCTAGGTCACCAAGCAAGTGTTTTGAAGAGATAAATAACTAATCGAGACCACGCTAGGGGGTGATCAGGGTTTAGTTTTAGTATTAGTGTGTGGTATTTCGCTACCTCAGAATTAAAAAGGTCTATCTGCTCAGTACTTAGATCGAGTGTTGAGAAATTTGACCTCAAACATTTTGCGTTTCACATCATGCCAAGCTGTTTCGAATGCAATACTTTGAATATCTTGATAATGACTCAAAAAGTTCTAGCATTTTGGTAGAGCAGGTATAACATTTTTGGTCTTATGGTCCTAGTGCTAATAACCAAAACAGCCAAACATGTCAGATAGAACATTGTAATTCTGACGTAGCGACAATATGTTTGTTTGAGTAGAGAAAAGCACATCGACTCAATAATGGACATTTAGTGCTGGGCCTTTTTTTAAAATTTAGTGAGTTTTGTTGTTGTTGTTTTTTGTTTGTTTGTTTTCAAATAGTAGAGGGTTTCACGGCGCTCGCAACTGCATAAGGTCATATGAGCGCCAAGGGGTGGGTGTCAACAGAGAAGTCTTTACAAGGAATCAGACTTACTCTGCTCACCTCTCTAGCTTCAACAGCACAAGGTCTGCTTCAACTATCAAGGCACCCCGGAAATAGCAGGTCACAAGAGAGTGGCAAACAATAAACATACACAAGAAGTAGAGGGAAATGACAATAGTAAGGATTAGGAAAGAAAACGCAGCAGTTCCCTGTTGTAGATCAAGCACAGTTATGAGCGTGACATGAATCAGCCCATTTACAATTCTACTATGCTTGAACGAGAAATGTCCCCCCTTTGGGAATGGCCTAAAGACACTACAGTCAGTGGCACTGCCCCGGGGGGTAAGTAAGAGTTTTACGGCACTTGCAACACAATAAGGTCATATAAGTGCCGAAGAATAGATTACGTGTTACAAGAGAATAACAGACACAAAAAGAAGGAGGGGAGCTAAAGACGACAGATGTTTGATAGAAAAGAAGGATGAGCAAACCACACCAGAGCACCCGCAAACTACCCATCCCTGAAAAAGAGAGGCAGGTAAACGCAAGCAGCAAAGAAGACGGTAAGATGAAGGATCTACCAGTGACTCCTCCAATCTCCAACCACCGGCTCATACCACGGAAACATTATTTATGGGCACACATATACACGAATATACACACACACACACAAACAAACACACATACACACTCTCACTCTTTCACACAAACATACTACAAGCAAACACACACACACACACACACAACTACAAACATTCATATTACTATTACACGCACGCACACAAGCATACACGCAAATATAAACATTCATATTTTTATTGCGCGCACGCACAAAAACATACAATAAGGTCGTATAAGAGCCGAAGATTAGAGGTATTACAAAACAGTACCAAACACAAAACAGTTCAGAAGGAGACAATAGATATTAGAAGGAAAGAAGGATCAAACCAGACCAGAGCACCCGCCAACCACCCACGGAAAGCAACAATGCTTAATACGTATCCAACCGCACGAGCACCCATGTACACGCGCGCGCACACACACACACACACACACACACACACACACACACACACACACACACACAACACACACACACACACACACACACACACAGGTACACCGACTCACCAGCACGTGCACATACACACATTACCCGACAGACGGATTCATTAACACTACACTCTACACGTGAGTGCTTGCTAGCACACACGGATACGTTAGCACGGGGAAGAAGGCGAGGGTCGCGGAAGAACTGGCGTATCTCACAAATTGCAATTTTTTAGTAGAAACAGAGGGAGGAGCAGAAAGAGGGCAGGAGAAGGAGAGAGAGAGAGAGAGA